>NC_042617.1:46028061-46328061 GCF_901001135.1 Rhinatrema bivittatum | reverse complement strand
CTGTGGCCTGGCAAAAGGAAGCTGCACATGTGTGCGAGAGAACCTGGGTGCATGTGTCTGTGTCAGAGCCTGAGTGTGTGTCTGTGCCTATGTGAGAGCTTGAGTGTATATCTGTGTCAGAACTTGTGTTCACGTGTATGTGTGTGTGAGAGAGAGAGAGAACCTGTGTTCAAGTGCTTGTGTGCCTGTGAGAGCCTTATATCATATATAAGTTTTTATAGGCATGCTCTCTCTCTCTCACACACACACACACACACACACACACACACAATGCATCTGTGAGGGAAAGAGAGCAAGTGTGTGTGAGAGCATAGGCATGTATATAAGAGAGTGTATGAGAGATTGAATGTGTGTGTGCATGAAGATAAAATTTGTGTAGCCCTTCCTCCCCAATCCACGACAATCTCAAGGTGATTGGAAAGCAAAAGACCCCAGGCATGGAGAGCAGAGATTTTTTAATCCTTATTAGTTTTAATTATTGGGTGTAATTTGATGGTTCTACTGTTTTGAAATATTTTATTGTTTTTCTGGGGGGGAAATATTAGAACATTTTAATTATTGGGTTTTTTTTTCATCAGTTGTTTTGAAATATTTTATTGGTATTTGGGAAATTTTGGATATTTTATTTGTTAACTGGTTTGAAATATTTATTCTTTTTATGACTGATTTTACTATTATGATTGATGTTTTATATTTCTTGATTTTATATTTTAATGTTTTATGAAGAATGGTAATGTTTCTGTTTTTCCACTGTTACTTTCCTTAAAGAGGCTGGCTTGTTGTGGGCTCCAGTTCAGTTCTTCCTAGCATGTTTCAATTTATACTTTCTGGTCTCTTTATTCTGTATTTGATCAGGGTCTATCTGTGTTCTCCATGTGTGACCGAGGCGAAGTATTCTGCAACCATATAATTTATCTGTAGTGATCTATAGCAGTCTGATTTGTTCTGTTTTCCTAATAGGAAGTGTATTGGTGTTCTAGGGCCTGATGTAATATGTTCAGTGTTACCTTTCTATAGATAAGGTTGTTACTGTTTGAATGCTGGCAGTTAGGATTGTTTTGGGATGGGAGGTTATCATTACTATATTACTGAATGGTAATTCAGTTTACCATGGCTTTCTGAGGGCCAAGCCCACACCGAGTACATATTTCAAAAATTGTAATTCCATAGCAGTTCCAAGTGTCTTTTTTGCAGGATTTTCTGGTTGGCACCGCAGCAGTTCATGTAAATATAATATGCATGTTTGCCTCAGAAGACTATAAGTTTGAATGTTCTTTTTTCATGTAAAATCTGTTATAAATGCATAACTGAATTGTGTGTGTGCGTCTGCGCGCAAGGCTGTAAGGTTTGCTTAGGGTACCTAACACCCTTCCCTTGACCCATGGGTTCCGTTTGGAGGGGTGTCAGTTTTTAAAAAGATAGATTGCTGGAGGGAGCTGGGCTTTTTTCAATGGGCGCGGGACAGAGACTGAATGAAGCGAGGACGGGGGAGAGGGAGGCAGCACAGTAATTTTTCGCACAGGGCAGCAAAAAAGCTAGCACAGGCCCTTGCCTCTGCCACCAATTCCTGACTCTGAGCTTTCCGCCTGGCTGCACCATCTGCTTGGAATAGACCTCCTGAGCTGGTGCGTCAAGCTCCCTCTCTTGCCTTATTTAAATGCGGTCTGAAATCCCAATTTTGAGGCTGCTTTTAAATCAAACCCTGATTGTCTTAATAAATTAAATTCCCAAAGTCTCTTTAGCCCTGTATGTTTATCTTGATTAGATTGTAAGCTCTACTGAGCAGGGCTGTCTCATATGTTTTCGTACAGTGCTGTGCATGTCTAGTAGTGCTATAGTAGTAGTAGGTAGATTTGGCGAGAACCACCACTTATCCCAGGAGCGAGCAACAAGGATTGGATCTGCCAGGTAATTCCTTGTGATCTGGATTGGCCACAATCAGAGACAGGATGCTGGGCACGACGGTCTGACTTAGCATGGCATGTCTTATGTTCTCAAGTATTCTGATTTTGTCAGAGGTAAAAAATGAATACAGTGGGGACACTGTGTACAAGATTACCAAGAAGTGTTATTATAGACAAAGGAGTTGAATCCCTTCCATGAACCTTGCTGTCTTATTAAAATCTTCAGGGGGGGGCAGGGGGGGATTTCATTTTTTGAGAAACTAAACTTATCTTCATAAAGTCCAGTCCCCCATATATTACATTTCCTTGGAGTCTGTGAATTAGAAATAAATAATGTATAAAAAGCATAACAAAATAATTATGCATGACAGCATTTGGGAATATTTACATGTCACTGACTGGTTACATACTTTATTTAACAGGAAAAGTAGAGCATGATGAAATAATCATTAGCCACCAAAACTAAATTCATATTAACCAATGATTTGTCAGAGCAATGGGCAAGGCTATCACTGTTACTAACACTAATCAGGTCTCCCAGGTATTTGCTGTATGAGACACAGACTAATCTTTGACTAGTTTTTAATCTTTAATCTTGACCAATGTTTAATTAGTATCCACAATGAAATATTTATCTTTTAATCTGAATCTGCAAAACCCACTGAAGGTATGTTTGAATCTTTCATAACCTTAAATATTATTCTGCTTTATTGCTTTTATTTTAATTGGAAATCTTTAAAAAATTAACACCACTGAAGAACACAGTTTTAATACACAAGTAGTTGTTATGCTTTAGCTTTATTCTTAGCATATTGGCATGTGGATCACAGATCCTAATCACAAATATGTTTTCTCTGTTGTACAGACAGCAAGTACAGAATGTTTATATATATCTATATAAATAGATATAGATATATAGATATATTTGCTTATCACTTTTTCTCCTGTTCCTTTTGAACTTCTATATCAATCTGTTACTGCACCAGGAGTCTACAATCAGCTACCTGGAGATTTTGCCCAATTTTTTAACCCTCTCCTCTCTAGCACTGCCACTGCAGTGACAGCTCTGGACCAGGGGTTACCAGCTGTCCACTTGGTATTACTGTTGTGCAGTGGCTGAGACTCCCTCCTGTAGGGGCTGTGAATGCTGCTTCGTCAGCATCCCCAGTCCCAGCCAGTCCAAGGATTATAGCTCTTCAAGAAAACACGAGACATCCTCAGAAAACTTTAAGCCAGTTGACTGTCCAGCAACGTTTCCCCGTGTGGTAAGGGCCCGCCTTTTCCTTTAAAATGTTAATTTTGAGTACTTCCTGAGCACTGGTGCTAGGTTCCAGTGGCAGGTCTAAAATCAGTTCCCCATGACTCAGATAAGATTAATAATTCTTGAACAATATCCTCACCCCTACCCACTCGCTAACCCTTTATTCCAGCTCCGTTTCTACTTTAGACGTCTACCATTGTATTACTTCCGTTTCTACGAATGTCTATCCACCTTGTAACACTCATTTTAGTTATGAATGTTTTTTTACCTGCAAACCGTTATGAACTAGTGATTCTCACCTGGAATGATGGTATCTAAAACACCGAAAGAAATAAATAAATGGTGTGCGGAGCAGAGCTGGCCCAATGCACTGTGGGATGATTTTCCACTGGAGTCCTTAGCATTAAGGAAACTAGCAAATACTTTCCAAAGCCCTCTTTCCTTTATCTATGAAAGAAAGAGAGGCTCCTGAGAAGGGAGAGAGCTGCTCTCCTACGTTTTATGCTTCACCTGCACAAGGTCATAAATGCTTGATGGCACAACAAGTGACTTAGTAAATGCATGCTTCAGCAAACAGCTAAAGGGTTGCCTATTGAGTACACAATGGAACAAAATGTTTACCAATCAGAATCCAAGAGGCTTTCCATTTAAGGCCCGGAAGAGTTTAATAGCAGGACTTAGGAGAACCTGTCAAGATGGTCCAGATAGATGATTCTTAGAGGATAACTTTCAAACAGCCGCGCGGGCGTACATGCGTATGCTGGCTCATGCCAGCAGGCACAGCCGTTTGATAACATATACGCGTATATGCGTGCATGTTATAAAATCGGCAGTATGTACTTCCATGCATGCACAATTTTATATGGACACGCTTATGTGCGTGCAAATGCACTACTGCATAAGTGGAAGGATTTTAAAAACAACGTGCGCAGACGCAATAGCCCTTTTCCCCAGTTCGCCTAGTTAATGGCTCGGATTTCCTAACATCCTGTTATTTAGCCTCCGCTTTTACCCTTTTAACCCAAACCCTTAAAAACCTCGCTGACTTGCCTAGTTTTTTATATTTTAATACTTACACGCCATCCATAGCAGAAGTAAAGTTACGTGGTAGGGGATTCTGGTGTGGGCTTGTGCACGTATATACTTACAAGCACATTTCAAAATCACTTCCTGGAACACACGTGGCCCACTCATGCTCCGCCCAGATTACACCCACGTCCCGACTCTTTTAAAAACTTTATTTGTGCGTGTACTGGGAGATATGTGCGTACTCGCGTGCTTTTTAAAATCCACGTGCTGTACGCCAGCCCAAGACCCACGTGTATCTCCCGGCTTTGGCGCTCATAGGGCTTTTAAAATCAACCTTTTAAGGAGTAGGAGTTTTTATCTAGAAGTTAAGAAGCAAACACACATACACACACACACACACACACACACTTCTGGTAAACCGTTCATTACAGCTTTAATTCTGCCTGTTTCACTTTATTCAAAGCAAAATGAATTACTACAGAGTTGCTGCTGAATTCCAAAAGAATTCATCATGCTTAATGTTGTTTCAGCGAATTCCAATGGAAATAATAATGATGTGCCAAAAAGAAGAAAACCTTTATTTTAAGTGTCACATCATCATGAGTCCTGTTTGAAATAACACTGCAATAACACAGACTATGATGTATTTCCGAGGCTATGATAATAAAACATTTCACCGTAATTCACTCCACTTAAAAGAAAGTGTTAGCCATGCATCTAGTAACATATCTGATGTTTTCTTCCACTACCTTCAGCTTACAGAGGCAAGAATTCATTCAGAATACATTAAAATCACTAGTCAGCCTGCCAGGATCAAACCAATAGTCAGATTTGCTGGGATCATGCAGTGGGTTTAGCATGTCCCCTTGTGATTACCACTTGTCCGCTGTGTATCCAGGAACTGCATTGGGAGAGTGTTCCATAGCACATAGGGGCCTTAGTTATTCAAGTTTGCTTTTTAATCTTGAATATAGCTGTAAGTCTTCCATTCTCTCAGTTGCATGCATTGGATGCTCTGAATTGGAATCATCGCCGACATCACATCTGCAGGCCCCATCGCTCCAGTGACATATTACATGCCCGTCTCACTCAAGCTCATATTTCCTATGTCACACTAAATGTGCAAACTGTCTCCCTAACTCTTCATTTCAACTTGCAAACACATGCAGGCTCTGGAGATCAAAAGGAGGCGATTTATTCTTTCATTCTGGCTGACGGACGATTAAATTAGAACAGATCAGCGGCGCGGTGCCTGGGCAGGTGGCTCTCGCCATCGCCTGCCTCTGGCCTCGCAGCGATTAAATTGCGGGGAAGACTGAGCGCCTTCCACTTTCATTGCTCGCACCTACGGACCAAATGTTGACAAATGAGATGCTACTGCTCCTGTAAAGCAAGGCTACAGTCTGTCAAAATCCAAAATGTATTCCGACCCCATGTCACATCCTTCTCCTCTTTTTCTGACATTTGAATACAGTGATTGTGGTAGAGTCAAGTCCATGTAAGTGAATAAAGCCAATTCCAGCTGAAGGAAGGCAGCCTGTTAGCTTTGACATAGAAGCTGAATATGTGTCTAGTTAGTCCTGCAACTGACCCTTTCTGTTAAGGGCAAACCATTAAGAAGAAATTTCCCCCTCCCCCCTCGCCCCCAAGTTATGTAAATTGATAGCTTGACAGCGCCAACATTTAAGGTCCTGCCATTTGTTCTAAATTGGTTTTGTTTTATAGTCTCAATGCAAGTATCCAAATAAAATCCTGCCGATTCTCACTTCTGCAGGGGTGGGCTGCGCTCTTTGTTGGGAACAGAGTTTGTGCTACAGTGGGAACAGAAGGCAATGCAGGAACACATTAAATACCTTCTCCTGGCTAAATTCTTTACTGGGCACAGGCTGAAAGAATGGATGTCACCAGAGGTCTGACTCGGGTCACTGGACCTCGATTCCGCCAGATTCCTGAGCCCCCAAAACAGACGGGATTCTGACGATACACATCTTGTAGAATTCTCTCTCAAGAGGTTCTGGCCAGTTTTTGGGAATAGGGGTGGAGAGGGGACATTTGGCTCTGAGCCCTGGTGTTGTACACCTCTGCACACCTCAAAATAGAGGCCTTAGAGAATATGGTCCTTCTCCCAAGGACGGCTGGTGCATTTAGCAATGACCAAAGAAAGCATCCAGCTCATGAAATGAAAATTTAAAAAGCTAAACAGAGAATTAGAGCAAAATGTTTGGATTCAACACACAAAAAAAGATCTCGGCATTTCATTGCCTGTGATGGGAGTAAAAGTATTAGGTTTTGTAAATGTGCTATGTTAAATGCCATAAATAATCATGTTTTTTTTTTTTCCCCTGCCTCTTCCACTGCCTTGCCCAGCCAAGAAGGCAGCAACTGCATGTCCTACAATCATTAAATATTAATAAATTACCACCAAGTCAATTATGCACTGCCATTCCTTCATTAAAAACTGCTCAGCTTTAGATAGGGGCCTAGAAAATGAGCCTGTCAGATGCATTGCTCTAGGCCAGGAAGGTACGAAATGTGGATGTAAGACGGCAAACCATCAGGCCTCCATTTTTCTCTCAGAGAAAAAAGTGTCATTTGCTATAGCACGGGCTGAGGCTGCATCATATGTTCTGAGCACTTGGCCAACCAGATTCACATGCAGGTCTATGTAAACCAACGAGCTCCATGTCATGAGGGGCAGGCTGAGCTGGTTCTGGTTTTACTCCCATCGCATGTCTGAACTTGTGGTTCCAGTTTTTTGAGATCTACAAGCCCACAATGACCGGCTAAGTGTGTCCTGAGGTCTGGGTTGACAGCCACTGCTCTAAGGCAGTGCTTTGCAACCTTTTTTTTTATTTCCTGGCACACTTTGGTGTTAGCTCAATCCTGAACCTAATTTTGCACAATCCTTAGCTTCTGCCCTCCATCCCACCATGAGGCAGGGTCAGCTTTACTGCTGGTGGTGCCCTCTATGGCCAGTGGCCCCCTCCCCAGAGCACTGATGCTGACAGAACTCTGCATAACAGGGGCAAGAGGAGAAGGGAGCCCCCCTTACCCCGGGTGTGCTGCAGTTGTTAGTGCCCCTTTAAAGCCACTGTGACATCCGTCATAGTGGAAGGGGTATATCTGTGACTGCATGGGTTGTATCCCTCTAAAGCCAGCGCTGCCAGCAGGAGGAGAACACCACTTTTCACCTGGGTGCTTCATGTGCAGGGGCCAATGGATCATGCAAATTACATGTCCCGACACATTCAGATATTGCAATGTTTCCCAACCCTTTCCTGGAGGCGCCCCAATCCAGTCAGGTTTTCAGGATTGCCAGGATGAATATGCATGAGATGGATTTGCATACACTGGGTCTCCATGGTATGCAAATCCATCTCATAAATATTCACTAAGGACATCCTTGTGAGGTGTGCCTCAAGGAGAGGATGGGGAAACACTGAGGTATTAGATTGATGCCAGCAGAGGGGGCACACACGGGTAAGAAGAGCTGCTCTCCTCCTAACATTGGGCAGAAGAGAGGGAGGGAGGGTAGGGTTACCAGATTTTTGGAAGATGAATCAGGACACTTAGTCCCATGTTCATACTATTCCAACACTTGCCCCTCTCAGCCCTTCGTCTACCCCTCACTGGGTTGCTCCATATCCTGCTATCCAGCTCCCTCCTCCCTTGTCATACCCTCTCTGGCTCTCCCACCACTCCCCATCATACTCACACTGACTCTCTTGCCCCCAACAATTTGATCTTACTCTCACCCTTTTCATTACTCTCACCATTTCATTTTACTCGTCGCATCTCATGCTCTTCTATCCCCTCTAGTTTGACTCCCAAACCTAATGATCCCCTCTCATGTTCTCTCTGATGCAGGTTCACCCCCAATTATTCCCTTACTTAATCTCCCCTTTCCTGCAGTATCCTCGCTGCGAACGGAGTGCGGCACATGGGGGCCTTCCCTTTTCACCGCGAACGGCTCGCCGGGCCTTCATCTTCGCCGTGAATGGAGCATGTGCTGCAGGACATGCTCCGTTCGTGGCATGCCAGGGTCTCCTCTGCTATTTTCTGCGCAGAATTTGGCAATTCTGCGCAGCTGGCAAATTCTGCATTCTGCAGTAGCGCAGAATTCCCCCAGGAGTATGATGTGCACCGACCAAGAGAGTGATCTTGGGGTGATGGTTCCTGGCGATTTGAAGGTGGCAAAGCAATGTGACAAGGCAGTAGCTAATGCCAGAAGAATGCTAGGCTGCATAGAGAGAGGAAAAAAGGAGGTGATAATGCCCTTGTTCAGGTCCTTGGTGAGACATCACCTGGAGTACTGTGTTTAGTGCTGAAGCCTGTATCTCAAAAAGGATAGAGACAAGATGGAGGCAGTCCAGAGAAGGGTGACCAAAATGGTGTGGGGTCAGTATTGGAAGATTTATGAGGATAGGCTGAAGGATATGATTATGTATTCCCTGGAAGAAAGGAGGTGCAGGAAAGATATGATACAAACTTTCAGATACCTGAATAGGTATCTGAAGGTCCAATATGGACCCTGACTTTTACAGTCTGGTGTACTGATATGAAGCCTGGTCTGGGGTATTTAATGAAGCACGAACTTCAAACTTTTCTGTTGGAAAGAAATCAGTAGAACTAGGGGTCATGAAATGAAACTCCAGGGGGCACGACTCAAAACCAACACCAGAAAATATTTCTTCATGGAGAGGGTGATGGCTGACTGGAATGCCCTTCTGGAGGAGGTGGTGAAGACAAACAGTTAAAGAATTCAAAGTGGCATGGGATAAGCAGTCTGGATCCCTAAAAAGAGGATGCACATGAAGAAAAGGGTTAATGGGGGGTAACTTGCTGGTGTGGCTGTTACTACCCTTAACCAATAAGCCTTGATGGTGAGACCGAACTTTGAATACTGTGTGCAATTCTGGTTGCCACATCTCAAAAAACATGTAGTTGCACTGGAGAAAGTACAGAGAAGAGTGACTAAAATGTTAACGAGCATGGAACAGCTCCCCTATGAGGAAAGACTAAAGAGATTAGGGCCATACATCTTAGAGAAGAGAACTGAGGGGGGATATGATAGAGGTCTACAAAATCAGGAAAGGACTTGAACGGGTAAATGTGAATCAATTATTTACGCTTTCAGATACTACAAGGACTAGGGGGCACTCCATGAAGTTATCAAGAGCACATTTAAAAACAAATCTGAGAAAATTCTTTTTCACTCAATGCACAATTAAGCTCTGGAATTCATTGCCAGAGGATGTGGTTGAGGAAGTTAGTGTAGATAGGTTTAGAAAAAGGTTTGGATAAGTTCCTGGGTTTGGATAAGTTCCTGGAGAAGAAGTCTCTAAACTGCTATTAATCAATAGGCAAAAGTCACTACTTGTTGCCAGCATTAGTAGCATGGGATCTATTTAATGTCTGGGTACTTGTCAGTTACTTGTGACTTGGACTGGCCATTGCTGGAAATAGGATACTGGACTTGATGGACCCTTGGTCTCACCCAGTATAGCATATCTTATGTTCTTATGATACTTTTGAATCAACTGCAACATTGCTCTCCGCTTCAATGGCAGGTGGAAAAGGGGAGTTGGATTCAGAAAACAACTAACGAGGGCCCAGGCGTTTATGGTCTGGTGAATTGATAAGCATGGGGATAACCTGTATGGAGCAGAAATTGCTACCCTTAACAGAAGGCAAAGGATTACTATCCTTAACCAATAAGCTTTAATGCTTTTGACACAACTACAACATCACTCTCCTCTTTGATGGTGATGGAAGAGGAATTGGATTCAGACGACAACCAACATGGACCTTGACTTTTACGATCTTGGATATTGATATGCAGACATAAGTGAAAAAGTACAAGATTGCTTCTAAGGCCAAGTCCATAAGCAAAACATGTTAGCACTGTCTGAAGGCTCATCACCCACTAAATGTTGCTAGCAGTAAATTTTTTATGGGTTATCATAAGGCTTGGGAATAACTGCACAGAGTGGCAGTTACTACCCTTAAGAGAAATATGGGGATAAACTGTCTGAAGCAGCAAGTATTACCATAAGAAGCTTGCTGGGCAGACTGGATAGACCATTTGGTCCTTTTCTGCTGTCACTACAATGTTACTTTAAGAGGCCTGGATGCTTGGGCAGCCTCTATGACTGCAGCACTAGCCAGCCTTTTCTTTTCCACTAGTTGGGGGCCAAGTTAGGTTGTCCCTTTAAGAGACAACAAAGCAAGGGAGTGCAAGGCCCTGCTGCCCCAAAGATTTTTTTTTCTAGACACGAGCTAGAAGTCAGCAGGAAGAGCAGGAACAGGGGAGAGACTGTGGGGCCACAAACTCAGAGGTTTCATCCAGGTCCTGGCACAGCAAAGAACAGCCTCATAAAAGGAGAGAGAGGCAGCTGCATTGGGTCCAGCAAAAAAAATCTAACCCAGAAGAAGTGGCAGAAACCTGGTGGACAGCTCCTGTTGTGTTTAGCCCCGCCTACCAAATCTCTGGAAGTGATGTCAGGGCAGAGATCTAGTGGCAGCACAGAGCCCTGTAAACTCTGCAGCCCAGGACAACAACCCAGGAGACAGAATTCACCTCTCCTTTGTGCTCCCCACCGCATTCAACCCCTTCTTCATCTCTCCTCAGCATTCAACTTCCTCCTCACCTCCCCAATATTTACCCCCTGTTGTGCCGGTCATACAAGCATTCACCTCCCCCAAGACATTCATCCCTTCCTCATCTCCCTCAAAGCATTCATTCCCCCCTACCTTTCACTATGTTTTCAGCATTCAACTCCTCTCCCTCCCCACAAATCACAGCTGTAACCTGGAGCTATTTCTGCTCAAACCCTCTCCTTCCTCCTGTCCCTGCTGACTATAGGCCACCCCTAAGGGGAAAAGAGAGGAAGGATTAGAACTGACACGGCAGGACAAAGAATAGCCCCCCCCCCCCCCCATCTCTCTGCTCCAACCTCCACCCCTCCTGTCATTCCAACCTATGCAACTTTTTGCCACAGGGATAGAAAAGGAAGAGGTTGGAGCAGGAGTGAGGGAGCTCTTCTTTGCTCTGCTCGAGCATCACCCCCACCCCTCCTATCTCAGTAGGACAGGATGGGGAAAGGGGGAAATAACAGGGAAGGATTGGAGTAGGGAGCACAGTGGCTCAGCTGCCTCTGCTCCAGGCTCCCCTGCTTCTTTCCTGCTCCCTACACAGGACAAGAGCAGAGAGGACAGAACAGGAGGGGAGGGGATGTATAAGGGAGCAGAGCAGTTCTTTGCTCTGCTCTGTGCTCTATCCACGCCAGCCTCTCTCCTTCTTTCATGTTGCCGGGGAGGGGCTGGAAAACAAAGCAGAATGCTGTCCTATGTTGCCTGAAGTTTGAGGGCAGTGGCCAATAGTGAAGGCCCAGGCATCTGGCTGCACCACCGGCACAGGATGGAGTTTCCCCGTAGTGAACTGCTTGAGAAGGACTGCTCTAGAGAGTGGGTTCAGTTGTTGTAAGAATGTGATGCTGGATTTCAGTGTGTGAAGTGAAGCAGCATCTGTGCGGCTGCAGTAAAGAAGAGCGAGCTACAAGAAGCCGAGGTGATGCCAGGATCCCGTTGAAACGCTGATCTCCTGGAAGTTTCCCCATCCAGAAAAGAAGTTTTGCCTGATGAGGAAAAGGGAACAGTGAGTAAAAAAAATAAATCCTCCTAACATATACTGTACTTTAAGCCATTTAAGTCCCACTGTAAATCTGCCTATGATTGGAAGAATCCCTAAAGGGAAGGAGCTTAATATCCAAGGAAGCCAAGACTAGACCGCTCACCTTCAACATCTTTTCATGAGAGGAGGCTTTGCGAAGTATCAGGAAAAACCTCAGGGATATCTCATTGGTTCTTGTGAACCCAAGGTCCCAATGCTCAGTATAGTTATCTGAAAACTGTGTATACTCAAATGTGCTTGTGCAGTAGTTTGTAAATATTTTCAGCTGCAAGGAAAAGCCAGACCAGCTTTGGAACTACAGCTTCTGGTATTGTCTGCACTCATTTCTGCTCTTGAATAATAGATCCCACGGCTGCCAGAGACAGGATTTGGTCCTTCTTAACTCTGAATCCCTTTCACCCGGAATCCATAATACCTGTAGCCCCCAATCTGGGCAGCTCTTGCGCAGGGGTCACATGGGGAAGGTCACGGATCCCACCAGTCCCCATGACCTCCCTGGGTTCCTGCACAGGAGGAAAAAAGAAAGACCTTCAAACACCTTAGGGTTTTGTCTCTCCATAGGGCTCTTCTGCACACCAGTCAGTCGCATCAAAAACCACTCTTCACTCCAGCTCGGTTCTTCAAAAATAAAAGTCTTTACTGAAAAATGGTGGCAGGAGACAAATCAAAGTCCAAAGGTATACTGGAGGATAGTGCACAACACTGTACACAAAATCCAAAACCACAAACTTCATTTTCTTTCACATACTCTTTCCCACAAAGTTAGGCTTTTAGGGACAGGTACCCTTCCACCCCGAGCCCTTCTAGTACCTTTCAGTTCCTTTCTCTTTCTTTTTAGGTGAGGTTCTGGTTGATTTGCTCAATCAGCCAACACTGCGGATGTTCCGAGGCAGGCCGTTCTCTCTTAGGTATCCCTGGTATACTCATCTAGAAGATTCTATGGAATTATTTTCTTTAAGGGGTCCTCAGGAACACTTCTTCTTCAGAACTCTCTGGACTCCCAGGACTTCACCCCTCTGCGGGCCTGGTCATCCTCTCCTTCAGGTCCCAGCCACCTTCCTTGAGCAAGAACCAACTCTCTTCCTCAGACCTTCCCTGTGGATGGATAAGGCCCACCAGGGGTCTTCCTCAAGGGCAAACACCTGCTCCCTCAGCCCCATTCTAAAGCTGATTCTCAACTCTTCCTATGTCACATGGACACAGGAGTTTTGTTAGATCTCAAAGCCCTCCCATAGGGGAGTGGTACTCTATACTAATACACCTACAATACACTGACCTCACACTTAGGGGTAGGGTCTGCTGAGACCTCTGACACAACTGCTGGCAGGATAACCTATTGAAGCCACAATTGCCCTACCATCCAGGGACAACCATTGCTAGCAAGGGGCAGATTTTGGGGGTCCCCTTACATGCCAACTGATCAACCACTTGCAAAAAGAACCCTAGGACCATTGACAACACTCTCCCTGAGTACACACATATTACTCTAATAACCAGAATGAATCAGGTTTTCTAAATGAAATATGTTGAGAGGAAAATATTTGCTAGATGGCCTACTTCAGGTTTTACCAGTCATATGTAGAAAGACCAGGCAAATACCTCTTCCATATTTGGCTAACAGCTTTCTGATGAATATTACACTAAACCAATCTTATCATAATGAGCCTTCTAGCCTGTCCAGGCTTCAGAGTCTGTCATCACCCTACTGTTCACCATTTATAAAGAAGAGAAAAACAGTCTGTGCCACACTTTAGTATCTAACCTTGCCTATTAAAGACAGGGTCCATTCAGCTGTTTGACATGTCAAGGGGTCACAAATACAGTTCTCGGTTTAATAGCTCATTGCCCTAGTAAGGAGTAAGGAGGCCCAGAAATTAGGCCCATGCTGTCAGTCCTGCATCAGTGGTGTCTGCAATTTGTCAGATCAATAGCAGAGATTTTCTAGCTTTTTCTGTGACTGCATCACAACATTGGCATTTTTCTTTGGTGCTGTCACCTTACAATTAACGTGCCGGAAGAGGGGCACAACTAGAAATATTCCTGAGAAATATAAAGATGGACATGCTATCACTGTTTCCATCCTGCCTCCCCAAATATACCGGTACTTACGTTGTGCTGCTTGATCTGAGCTATATATCTCACCACTAGTGCCAGTAGGATTGCTCTGAAAACAGGAAGCTTTGCAAATATGAAGTATTAGAAAGAACTGCAGCCATTTCCATTGTTTGTTTAACACTCACATGTCAAAGTATTTCTTTCCTTGTGTAAATAATGGTCATGTTTTATTGAAATTAAAAAGATGTTGCACGGCTAGGGAAGGCAGTAAGTCATTCAGGACTGGTGCTTTGTTGTACATAAAACGTCATATTAAAGCTGGTTTTCCTTTATAAGAAAAAAATGAAGAGAGAGCAATCTCTTTATGAGAGAGCAAGACTCAGCCAGTTATATCTCTGGATAGCTTGGGTGTTTCACAAGGGGAAACATGTGAGTACATTCAGGCATTCATATTAAGAACATCCTTTACTCTTTCCTATTTCTGACCTTGGATTTCTATCAGTTTGTAGCAGTTAAAATAGCACCTTTTTATTTTATGTGCTTTGTACATCTGTGTGATAGAAAAGCAAATCATCATTCCATTATACTACTGCAGAAATAGCTTAAACAAATATATATTTAGCTTATTTCTTTTCATTGGTAGCTCAAGATGATTTACATTCATGTACAGTAAGTATTTTTCTGTCCCCAGAGAGCTTATCTGAAGGGGAGATTTACTAACTTGCGGTAGTTTCCCCAGAAGAAAAAATTCCATGGGAATCTACTCAGTCCAGCAGGTTAGTGAACCTTGCAGTATTTTTCCCTACATTAAAATACCACTGGGTAAAATACCACTGTAATGCAGCAACACATGATGGTGGCCTCACATCCCAGAGCTGCCATCTTTAAAAGGGGCCATGCAGCTCCCAGACCCCATCCCCGGCTGGAGTGTCCAACCCCTGCTCTCACCCTTCTTCCCCTGCTGCTCTCTGAGGTGGTAAAAGTTTAAAAAAATAAAACAAATGGTCCTGGTGCTGCTCCTGGTCCAGCCCTCAGTCCCAAACCCCAGCCCCTTAGAGTCTAAAAAGTGACTCCTCCACCCTCCTCCCCTCCCCTGACCTTAAAATTCCTGGTGCTGGAGCACACCCTAGAGCAGAGCCCTGGTGGCTCTGTTTCCAAAATGGTGCTGACTGGCCTCATGTGCACAATTGCCTGTATCACCTAATGCACTATCCCGACTTAGTAAATGTCCATCCACTCACATTCAGGCCAATACTATAAAGTGCGCTCAACCGAGCGCACTGTAGGCGCGTGTTTTCGACGCGCGTCCACTATCCCTGACACAGTAAGGGGTTTAGCGCATCAAAAAAGCGTGTCCAACCCTCCCGGGAACTAATAGTGCTCATCACATGCAAATGTATGCTGATGAGGCTATAAGTTATTCGCCCAGGATACTGAAACAAAATGTGCGGCCAATCCGCACATTTTATGCGCAAAAATTAGTGCCTGCCCAAGGGCAGGCGTTAATTACTGAGCAGCTGGAAAAAGTGTACAGAAAAGCAGAAAATACTTTTTTACCTTTTTGGTTCCTCTGACTTAATATCGCTAGGATATTAGGAAACTGGATGCTTGTAAAATTGAACATCCATTTCCCTAACCTGATCCACTTGCACAAGGTAAAGAAAAAACATTAAAAAAAAAAAATGTGTGCAAGTGGATCAGGTTAGGGAAATGGATGCTCAATTTTATGAGCGAAAAATTGAACGTCCATTTTCAAAACCGCTGACAGCCACCTTTCCTGGGACAAGGAGGCACTAGGGGCACGTAATTGCCCCAGCTCCTCCTCCTTTTAGCGTGACTCCTCATTTGCATTATGTATCGCGCGCCCAGGAGAAAGGCCTGTGTGCGTGTTGAAAAAGCGGGCACTGAAGTGGACGTGCTTTTTTTAGCGAGTCCATATTGTATTGGCCTGATTGTATGGGTGTGCATTGCACTAATGTCCACCTTGCCTTCTTTTGCTGTTGATTTCCCTGCTTCTTCTTAACTGTCAACCGCGCCCCAAGGCGACTCATCTGATAACAGCCAATTGGCATATCTGGCAGTGCGAGTAATTGTCTTATTTAGACTTTCTCATCTCATTCCATGCACACTCAGTTGACAGTTCTTATGTAATAAGAGGCATCCCTAAGCATGCATATTGACATGCACTGTAACAATATACCCCCTACATAAGTAGAATGGAAACCAATTTAAGATCCTACAATACCAATTATTGTCCAACATTATGACATTTTTGCAATCTATAGATAGGAGAGAAAAACATGAAAAAACGCATTTTAAAGGTAAAACATACCGTTATTCAAATTTACAACCACTTCTTTTAGAGCCCCCACCTGAATCTTTCTCCCCAAATAAACCACAAATCATGTAAGTAAATCACAAAACGTAAAACATGCTACTACCCAAAGAGTCCCTAGGAACAGAACAGAGTTTTCCGCAGGGACTCTACCTTAAGTTTATACACTGTAATTTATCCTTGGAAAAAAAATCATTAGAGTGCATCAAAGAAAATGCTTCTCACCTTCAATATAAAATGGCTGTTTCCTTTTCTTTACTACTCTTCCACAGTCTCACTTAATCAACACAGCTAAGAGTCACACATTTCCATTAGCCTGTTAAGCATAAAAATGGAGCTAATGTAACCGGGTATGGTTAATGTTCACAAAACATAAGGCCAACTGGGAATAATGTTGGCAGAACAAAGTAGCCTGGTTTTCCTAAATAGACATCCTTAGTTATAAAACATAGGTAAAAGGTTTCATGAATTGTAATACTAAGCTCAGACAGTTATTGTTAATGACTCCATGAGCAATATTAATGCAAACCTCCTAAAGAACAAAGCCTGGTAATGTCACCAAGCAAATGCCTCCGGCTAGAGGCACCTTGCATTTTCTCACGGCGCCTTTGCTCACCTATTCCCCAAACCGATAAATATTCTTCTCCTATTGGTCAGGCCATACTAGAGAAAAACCTACACTCTACTGGAAAATAATCCATAATGGTGTCAATGGATGCACTAAATTATTCCCAGACATTCCTATGCTGGATAAGTATTACAAGACCACCTCTCCAGAAAAACTAGAACAGCTACCGTGATCTATTGTACTGTATCTTTTGTCCCCCATCTGTTCGCTTTTCAACTGTTGTAAACTGTCTTCTTGCATTGTATCTGTAACTCAGGTCTGTGTAAAAATTCCTAAAAAAAAAAAAAAGAGTGTGCTTTGGCACTAAGCTGTAAGTACAAAAAAGTATAAGAAATCAGAAAGATGCCTCCTGATGGCTACTGGTGTGGCACATTGGGGTATCACATAGCAGAGCTGAAGAGAATCCAGGTCAGATTTAAAGTTTAGGGATGATCACAAGCCACTCGCGTCATGCAACAACATTGTGATTGCTGGAATGCTAAGCTCCAAGTCTCAGCCGCAGCCAGCACTTGTTTCAGCTGAAAGATTAATGTTATCTTGGCGTTCAAGTAACCCTCATACATGGCCAAAATTAGACTTTAAAGAGTCTACTGGCCCTGGGGTGAAATTGTTTTTAGCAACAGCATAGGAGCGCCATGTTGTCGTACAAGCCAATAGAGTCGCAGCTGAACGAGTAGCAGATAGAGAAGTTCTTGTAGAGTGGCAAGAACTGTATCTTTAGAAGCTTGCTTGTATGATCGCCTGCTACTGCAAAACAGCACCATCGCTTTTGACATGAAATGAATGTTTTACTTGAAGAAAGGGCTGCGTGCCATTGTCTCAGACTTTTGACGTTAAACAAAAGAGGGGGTAGAGGGTAAAAACTATGGTCAGCTTCATTGTGCAGTATTTTCAAGGCAGGGATGAGCAAACCAGCAGTGACAAATCAGCTGCTATGAATAGTTTATTTGAGATCTGAAGAGACAGAAACTGAAAGTCGAGACAAAATGTGTGATCACTATTTTGCAAGAAATATTGGTCTTTAAAGTAGGCAGATGTGACTTAAAGCTTATATAACAAAATGATATACAAAAGTGTCTATGATTACCCAAGAAAATATAAAGAACGTATTGCTTTACATATACAAATTACATCCGTAACTTTCTTCTAATGTCTGCTCAGTGAATTCATTTTAACTGTTTATCTTTAGACATATTTTCAGTTGGATCTAACTGGCTCGGTTTGCAGCTGAAAATTCTCTTAAATCTAGTCGTTCAAAATTTGACTGGTTAGACATCATCCTGCAATGCATTCACATAATGCCAGGCTGGTGACCACTGAAAATCTATGCCAGCCTGCTAACTTCTTTTTCCTGATCTAACCATGCCCCAGTTTTTTGACTGGCTAACGTCAATGCACCAGTTAAATTCAGCCACTCGGGTCAATGGCGTGGGGAAGGGGGAGCTAATTTTAACTGCAGAGGTTTAACCAGTTAACTCTCAAAATTAGCCAGTTAAACATTTTTTTTTAAATGGACTCCTATTTTCTAGCCCTTCTTTTCGGAATGATGCATTCTAAAAGACAAACTTTAATATCTGAAAAGTTGTGATCTGAATGCAGACAAATATTCCATCAATGGAGGATTGATAATTCTTTTCTTTATGCAGTTTTCCCAACATTTATATTTGGGAGCATAGCTACACAGTTAAGTGAGTTACTTGTGTATTGGTATAATTGAAAATCCCTTGGACTTGCAAGGTCAGAGATGTGTCTGGACTGTTAAAGATGATGAGGATGACATTTCACAAACCGACTAGAAGCCACAGGAATAATGCCCAGCCAATGGTGGGAGTCCTGCGATTGTGGCTTTCTTAGAGATAGAAGATAACTATGAAGGAATAGGTAGATAGTTAAGGCTTCTAGTTCGTGCGAATGAAAAGAATTAGGTCTGTCTGTGATGACAGAATGTGTATATAATATTGTCCAATTATTCATAATGATTTTTGGTATATGGTTGGAAAGGGGTGAAATCCATTTTCCACTTCTGCAGCCTGTCACTCAGCCAGTTTCTAACCCAGTTTACTGCCTTATGATCCACCTACAGGCTGCTCAGCTTTTCTATGAGCCTCCTGAGTACACACATCCAACACAATATCAAGACCGGGCAAAGTGGTATATAAATACATTTAAAATAACATACACGTTGTACAGAAAATGAGCACAGCAGAATTCTGTGGCTTGCCAGCTATGTAACTACTATAACAACTGATAAGTCATTGAAAACATTTATTTTTAATCTTACTGTGTATGTTCTTTTATCATGTTCACTGCTTTCATTTATCATAAAAAAGGCAGTTAATCAAAACTAAACTAAACTAAAGCCCATGATCCAATTCTTTTGTCACCCATTCAAAGAAATTGATCAGATTTGTCTGACACGATCTTCCCTCTGGGAAAACCACGCTACCTTGCTTTATCCTGGTTCAATTTTTCCCATTCTCCTTTTCTACTCCCTGTTTCCACTTTTGTGAAGAGGGATGATGTTTGCCTGTTTCAGCCTCTGGAATTGCTCTTGTTACACAGAGCATGGAAATGCCTAGGCTGAGCTCCTTCAACGTCTCAGCATGCATGCTATCTGACCCCATTACCTTCCGTTTGCAAACCCTCTCCCTCTGCAAATGGAGATATATTTAACCTTTTTCCCATATGTACCCCTGCCTACTAACTGCGGTTCTTCAATTCCTTCTTTGATGAATACTAAAGTATTTGTTTAGTATTTCTGATTTTTCGTGGTCACCCAAAACACATCCTTGCTTTTCATCTCTCAGTCTTACAGTTCCATAAGAACATAAGAACATAAGAAAATGCCATACTGGGTCAGACCAAGGGTCCATCAAGCCCAGCATCCTGTTTCCAACAGTGGCCAATCCAGGCCATAAGAACCTGGCAAGTACCCAAAAACTAAGTCTATTCCATGTAACCATTGCTAATGGCAGTGGCTATTCTCTAAGTGAACCTAATAGCAGGTAATGGACTTCTCCTCCAAGAACTTATCCAATCCTTTTTTAAACACAGCTATACTACCTGCACGAACCACATTCTCTGGCAACAAATTCCAGAGTTTAATTGTGCGTTGAGTAAAAAAGAACTTTCTCCGATTAGTTTTAAATGTGCCCCATGCTAACTTCATGGAGTGTCCCCTAGTCCTTCTACTATCTGAAAGAGTAAATAACCGATTCACATCTACCCGTTCTAGACCTCTCATGATTTTAAACACCTCTATCATATCCCCCCTCAGTCGTCTCTTCTCCAAGCTGAAAAGTCCTAATCTCTTTAGTCTTTCCTCATAGGGGAGTTGTTCCATTCCCCTTATCATTTTGGTAGCCCTTCTCTGTACCTTCTCCATCGCAATTATATCTTTTTTGAGATGCGGCGACCAGAATTGTACACAGTATTCAAGGTGCGGTCTCACCATGGAGCGATACAGAGGCATTATGACATTTTCCGTTTTATTCATCATTCCTTTTCTAATAATTCCCAACATTCTGTTTGCTTTTTTGACTGCCGCAGCACACTGAACCGACGATTTCCACCTCTGCATGTCTATCTTTCACTAACGTTATCTACAAAAAACTTCCGGTCACCTGCTTTGTTGCCTTAGTTGTTTTTTTTCCTTTGTTTGTGCCTTTACCATCCCATCTTCCCTGCTTTTCTCGACTTACCCAAATCTATTTCAGATACCTCTTGTACATTTTGAACACTAATCGTTTGGCACTCAGTCGTTTCTTTTGAAAACCATATTGGTCTCTTTTTCATTTACTTTCCTAATAAAAATATTTGTTGCCTTTACAATGACTTACTTTAGTTTAGAGCTTTATTTATTTATTTATTTATTTAAAATTTTTATATACCGACATTCATCCAGGATATCATATCAGCTTTGTTCTACTTCATCTAGGTCATTCCATCCTCACAGTGCCTTTGAAATGGGTACTACCCCATCTTAACAAAGCTGTTATTCTTGACCCTGACTTTTGTGTGATCCATCTCTACTTTTGTTCTCATTGTGTTTTGACCATTGTCCCGTGATACTAGTGTAGAGACCCCTAATTTTCTATTATCCAGTTGGTCCCTAGCTTCATCTATATGCTAGGATTTTGTAGTTTGCAGACCATCCCTGCAGGCACCTCCATAGAGGCATGTCTGGACTGGTGAGCAGTGTACTATAAGAGCAGGATGAGCATGAGGAGCAGTATGACATTTTGTGGATTTTGTTAGGCTTTGACTTGTAGTTTTGGAGTTCTTCCATCATCATTGGGCCCTGTAGCCTGATACACAGTCTAGAAGGGATTGTCCTGGAGGAGTGGAGGGGGAGTTTTGAGAAGTGCTGTTTGCATTTTCTGAGATTCTTTGCTTTTCGAGTTCCTGCTCCTGCCTGAGGTGGATTGTCACCCTGCCTTGGGAGGTCAGGATAAGGTTCTTTTATTCCTTCTGCCCAGCTAAGGAGGGATAGCAGTGACCTGAGAGTAAACATTAGAGAAGAAGAAAGTATTTTTGCAGAGTTTGTTGTTATTTTGGGAAGAACTTTTTTTTTTTTTTAATCACCAGTTCCTATCAAAAGAGAAGGAGAAGAAAGTTTTTTGAATACCTTTTGGAACTTTTACCATCAGAGGCCCAACTTTTACCACCAAAGAAAGAGACAGGAGATCCCAGCTCCACTAGGAGCCTATTTTCTACCATTAGGAGTGTTAGGTTTTCACCGAGTGTTTGCTATCCAAAGGGCACAGAGTCAGCTAATAGAACTGAGATTAGAGGCACGTTTGGACTGTTTATTTTTGTGAGAAGATTATAAGGAGAATTTTTGTTGTGAACTGGACTTGGAAGCAGTAAATATTTATTGAGCACTTATTCAGAGTGTCCAACAACTTCACTGAGTATCAGAGGCACCCTAAAGCAAGGACATCAGAGCAGTGAGGACAGCTGAGAGAGCAATCAAAAGGGAGACGGTCAGACTGTATGTTGGTACCCACCCCTGTGAGCCCAGCTCCCCGGAAGTTTAACTTCCTCCTTGCTGAAATGAACCCGGGGTCTGCTGTGAACTGTGTTGGTGTGAATCATGAAGAGACAGAGAGTTTGGAGAGCAGAAGTGGTTCCGGGGACAACAGTGAGCCCCTGCATTTCAGGAGGTCCCCAAAGAGGGGGTTACACTTCCCCTATTTCTAATTACCAGATTTAATATTGTCCGCTTCCTATTAGATTCTCTTACCAGTTGCTTGAGGAACACCCTGTGAGGGCAGGGCCGGTGCAAGGGGATTTGGCGCCCTAGGCGAGCCTTCTCCCTTGTGCCCCCCCCCCCCCCGGTTGCACCTCCACCCCCTGGTCTCGGCCCCGACTCCTACCTCCTACCTCATTCTCGATCACGCCCGCTGACTGTGTGGTTTTCTGGGTCGCGAGCAGGTTGGGCACTGCTTGCCGCCCCATATGGCTCGCACCCAATGGCGCACCAAGGGTCTCTGGCGCCTGGGGGCCAATGCATTTGTGTGTCTCTCCAGCATCCCCCCCTTAATCCTTCTTGTACTAATGCTTAAGGTCACAGAAAATCAGTGGCGTCTCTAGACAGAAGAATAATTGGGGGGGGGGGGGGGAGCCAAAATGACATTTCTTCATCACACCCACCTCTATAGCATGGATCCTGCTTTAAAATTGGTTATAAAAAAAAGTGTTAATAAAAAAGTCCAAAGGGTCTTCTGCGTAATTTTAAAAAGCTGGCCAGTTTCACACTTCTAGTAAAACTACTATAAAATTATTTTGATAGCCTCATTCAACTAATTCTATATGGCTATGAGAGTGAAGTCTGGAATATATAGGAAGGGGCAGAATGTCAATATAAATCCTGCACCTCCAGTTCTCTAACTCTGTGCATCCACTGAAATTCCCCCAAACAATGGAGCTTGGATGTTTCCCTTACAGCTCATCATAGTAAAAGATATTTTCAAGTTCTGGGGTCACCTCACAGTAACAGCAGCACAAACACCTTCCACTGCCAGGTACATTGTGAACTAACACAAAACCCTGCAAAAAAGACACTCAAAATCTATACTGCAATCCCATCGTAACATAACAGTAATAACACCAAGGTCTCAAACAACAATAACCCTACCTGTGAAAAAGCAAGGGTAAATATTACACTGAGTCCTAGAATACCAATACACCATCTACTGAGGAAACAAAACAAACCAGATTGCTATAGATCCCTATACAGACACTACATGCTAGCAGAATCTCTCATCATGTTCACACACACAGAGCAGAAACAGACCCTCACCAAATACAGAATACAAAATAAAGGAGCACAAATTAGAAAAAAATGAAATGGAAACCCCAAGAAGCCAGACTCTGTGCATTAATAATGGAAAAACAGAACCACCATTCCTCATAAAACAATAAAATCAAGAAACATAAAGCATCAGTTATAATAGTAAAACCATACTAATAAAAGAATATTTTAAAACTACTGATAAATAGAATTTCTATTAATTAAAATATATACTTAACTCAACCAGACGCTTCTCAAGTGGCAAGACTCCCACTCTAGACATTAGTTCTCAGCCTCTATTTTTTGCTATCCTTTTATTCTCAGGCTACTCTAGCCCCCAAGTTCTATCTCCCTGTTATATGTAATTGCGCCTCGGCCTTCCTGTTATTTGGTTATGTTTAGTTAGTCCTTAAGTTCCATGTAAACCGGTCTGATATGAATCTTGTCATGAAGTTCGATATAGAAAAATGTTAAATAAATAAATTAAATAAATAAATATACATTTTTTAACAATTTCCCAAACACCAATAAAATATTTCAAAACAGCACATATATCAAATAACACCCAATAATTAAAACTAATAAGGATTTTAAAAAGCCCCTGCTGTCCATGCATGGAAGCTCTTGATTTCCAGTCACCCTGATATTGTCGAGGATTAGGAGGTTATCCTCTCTCTCTCACACATACTCACATGTCCATTCTTTCTCACACATACACTGTCACAAACATACACATTCATACTCTTATACCCACCATAACCTCTCACTCTCACAGACACTGACAAAGACACTCTCTCCCCCAACACACACACACCCCACACACTCTTACGCCCCTGGATTTTCTCATACACATTCATGCTCTCACTCTCACTGGCTCCCTCACATACACACAAACACACACACACAGGCAAGCTCCCAGTCATTCTCACACTGACCCCCAGGCAGGCTCCCATTCATTTTCGCATCACTCCCTCCCCATCCCCCAGGCATGCACACATTCACACACACAGACCCCAGGCAGGCTCCAATTCATTCACACACACACATGCATCACACACAGGCAGGCACCTATTCTCACACATACAAACCCCATGAAGACACCCATTCATTCTCATACACAGACACACCCTCAGGCAGGCACCCATTCATACACATGCGCACACTAAAGGCAGACCCCCTCTCTTTCTTTTGCCAGCAACCTCAGAGCCTCTCTCATTCCTCTGCTGCCACTGTCACTGCTGCTGCGTGGCTATTGGGGAGGCACTGATTGCTGCTACTGGCACTGAAGCCCATTCTGCTGCCTCCTCTCTGCAGGCCCCGTGGGCTTCCACTTCCTCCATGCTGATCTCCTACATTGTGAGATCTGCATAGAGAAAGTGCTACTCTTGCACATTCCCAAAGATTACATGTGCCAATCAGTAAAAAGTAATTTTTTTTTTTTACTTTGCTGTCTGATCTTAGTTTTCTAATCGGTTGGTCACAGGATTTTTTTCCCACCTTTCATTTCTTATTTATTTTGCCAATTCCTTTTATATTCTCTTTTTTTCTATTTCTTTTCTCTCCATCTGTCTTCTTCTCTCAAAATCACAGTCAGGTTCCCATTCTCACATGCTTTCTCTCTCTCACACACACACACAGGCTCTCACATGCTCTCTCTCATACAATCATTCATACACACAGGCTCTCACTGGCACATGCTGTCTGACTCTCACACACACACAGATTCTCACTCACTCCCATATGCTGTCTTGCTCAAGCACAGGCTCTCACTCTCACATGCTCTCTCTCATACAATCATTCATACACACAGGTTCTCACTCTCACATGCTGTCTCTCATACAATCATTCATACACACAGGCTCTCACTGTCACATGCTCTCTCTCATACAATCATTCATACACACAGTCTCTCACTGGCACATGCTGTCTGACTCTCACACACACAAACTCTCTCTCACTCCCACATGCTGTCTTGCTCAAGCACAGGCTCTCACTCTCACGTGCTCTCTCTCATACAATCATTCATACACACAGTCTCTCACTGTCACATGCTGTCTGACTCTCACACACACAAACTCTCTCTCACTCCCACATGCTGTCTTGCTCAAGCACAGGCTCTCACTCTCACATGCTCTCTCTCATACAATCATTCATACACGCAGGCTCTCACTGTCACATGCTGTCTCTCTCTCTCACACACACAGAGGCCCCCACATGCTGTCTCTGCAAACATTCAGGTCCTCGCTCCCACACACTGTCTCTCAACTCACTCTCACACACAATCTCTCAACTCATCTCATACACACACACACACATACCCTCTACAGACCCTCAGCCTCTCTCTCACCTCTGGGCCTCCTCTTCGCGGGTCGCTGCAGGATGTGCTCTGCAGCGACCCTGCTCTTCTCGGGCCACCCAAAATGTGGGATTCGTGGCGGCCCGTAAGCGCTGCTCCTCTTCCGCACGTGGCTGATGCTCCTCCTCCTTCCGGCACGCAGCTGATGCTCCTCTTCCGGCACACAGCTGATGCTCCTCTTCCGGCACACAGCTGATGCTCCTCCTCCTTCCTGCCCGCGCGGCTCCGGCAACATTTTTCTTCCGGGGCCGCAGGGACAGGAGTATTTGCAGGCTTAGAGCGACCTTTTTTTTTCGGGCCGTGGTGACGTGAGGGCCACCAAGGCCCTGCCGATCTTCGGCGGCCGTATGAGCCTTCTTATCGGCCACCAGCAGCTTGGCGCCCCCTAATGCTAGGCGCCCTAGGTGATCGCCTATTGCTTCCACCGGCCCTGTGTGAGGGAGTCTATAGGAAACTCCCTCAGACCACCTTAAGGGACTGGGCAAATCTGTCTCGCCCGGTCTTAAGATCCAGACCCACAAGGAATCCTGGGTGAAGGGAAGAGCCCCTCACCAGTGTACAAGAACTCAGGGCCTAGAAGGGCTAGAGAAGCCCTGGGAAGCAGGGAGGAAGCCAGCCTAAGCTAAAACCTCCAAATGTGTGTACTACCTGAACTTAAGGTGAGCTGCATTTTTGTTTTGATTTCCTTTGCATTGTAAATAAATTGTACAGAAACGAAATAGCCAGAGTCTGCCTCCTTACTCCTCCTGACATTTCCCAAGACACTATTGACCAAGTTATCACATATGGTGGCAGCAGTGGGATCTCCTGCTTAAGTGGGAAGCACAGGCAGGAACCCACAGCCGCAGGAGCAGAAGGAAAAAAAACTTGTAGAGTTATTTTTTTCTTTTTCCTAGGGCCTCCCAGTTCTACTCAGCTAGCTGAAGCTACAACTGGCCAAGGGGGTAGCCTGCCTGTTCAGTTAGGGTTCAAGCAGTGAGTCAGGGATGAAGAGGCTAGCAGGTATTTTTGTTTTTTCCCTCTCCTTTCCCTGAAGAGATACTCAGTTTGGAGACAGCTCAGAAAGCAGGGAAGATGGAGCAAGTGATCCAAGTCCTGGCTACAGAGTACCAGCAATCGCAGAATGCCCTACAAATGCAAATTGACTAGTAGCAGGTGCTACGAGAACAAGTTACGCAGCAAAATATCATCCTAACGCAGGTAGCACAGACCATACAGACTGCTATGACCAGGACACCTCCCTTCTTGCCTATCATATTTAAGATGGCCCCGGGAGAAGATCTCGAGTGTTTCCTGAAGAACTCTGAATGGACCGCTTGCTTGACAGAATGACCAGAAGATATACAGTCTACCTATCTGGGGAACATTCTTACAGGGAGCAGTCAAGCTGCCTTCCAAACAGCCAACCCGGAGGGAAGGGCTATATATGCTGAAGTTGAAACAGCCATCCTAAAGAGGGCAGGACTTATCCAGGAAGCCTACAGACAGCGTTTTCAGCAAGGAGTTCAACCAGAGGAAAACCCGCAGAACCTTTTCCACCGACTTAAGGATGTGGCTCAGAAATGGCTATGCCTGGAAGAAAAAAATCAGGGTGGAGGTAGCCAATGCAATTTTACTGGACCAATTCCTAGATGGCCTAAAGCACCCTATGTGGCAGTGGGTGTGTAGGCACCCAAACCTTACGCTAGAGATGGTGTAGGCCTATTACCAAGCTCAATCAATCCCAGAATCACCAAGGGTTCAGGGGAGACTACCGGAGTCCTAAGAACAGGAGACCCTGACAACAGGGTGGAGTCAGATAGGCTGTACTTTTCACCTCAACCACAAAAACCTGCGGGACCATCATATTTTAGCTGTGGTGAGAGGGGCCAATTTGCATGAGACTGTCCCCGCAGGGAAGAGGAAACAATGGACATTAATGCTGTGGCCCCACACTTTTGTAATTTCGTGGATGTCCCTAGCCAGGGACTCTCTACGTTTGTGCTTGTGGTGGAGCTAGATGATGCTCCAACTCAGGCTTTGATGGACTCTGGGAGTGTGAAAATGCTCATCCGAAGAGAGTTAGTAAAGCGGGTCCAGATTAACTCCACCAAGTAGTGACCCTGGCATGCATCCACGGGGACCAAAGGCAGTATCCAACAAGCCAGGTACAACTGAAGACCCCAGTCAGCCAAGACAAAATTGAGATGGGAGTTCTTTCTTAGCTACCCTAGCCTGTGGTGATAGGATGGGACTGTCCAAACTTCAAGAGAATATGGAATCCATAGTCTTTATCCCATGCCAATTTGAATTCTTTGACTGTTTTTGTCTTCACCACCTCCTCCGGAAGGGCGTTCCAGGCATCCACTAACTTCTCCATGAAGAAATATTTTCTGGTGTTGGTTTTGAGTCGTCCCTTGAGTTTCATTTTGTGACCCTTAGTTCTACTAATTTCTTTCCAACAGAAAAGGTTTTAAGTTTGTACACCATTAAAACATTTCAGGTATCTGAAGGTCTGTATCATATCTTCCCTACACCTCTTCTCTTCCAGAGTATATATAAATATTTAGATCCTTCAGCCTCTCCTCGTAAGTCTTCCGATACTGACCCAGCACCATCTTGGTCACCCTTCTCTGGATCGCCTTCATCCTTTCTCTATCATTTTTGAGAATTGGGCTCCAGAACTGAACACAGGATCTGTACAAGGGCATTACCACCTCCTTTTTCTTACTGGTTATTCCTCTCTCTATGCAGCTCAGCATTCTTCAGACTTTAGTTATCACCTTGTCACTTTGCTATATTGCCTTCAGATCACCAGACACTATCGCCCCAAGATTCCTCTCTTAGTCCATGGACATCAATCTTTTCCCCTCATCACATACAGCTGTTTTGGATTATAGTATCCTAGATGCATGACTCTGAACTTCTTGACACTGAATCCCAGCTGCCAAATCTTCAACCACTCTGCAAGCTTTCTTAAATCACTTTTCATTCTCTTTACTCCTTCAGGCACGTCCACTCTGTTGCAAATCTTAGTATCATCAGCAAATAGACAAACTTTACCTTCTATCTATCCGTTCTGCAATGTCGCTCAAAAAGATATTGAACAGAGCTGGTCCCAATACTGATCCTTGTGGCACTCCACTTAACACTTTTTCTCTTCAGAGTAGGTTCCTTGTGGAGTGCCACAAGGATCAGTATTGGGACCAGCTCTGTTCAATATCTTTTTGAGCGACGTTGAAGAAGGGATAGATAGAAGGTAAAGTTTGTCTATTTGCTGATGATACTAAGATTTGCAACAGAGTGGACATGCCTGAAGGAGTAAAGAGAATGAAAAGTGTTTCCTGACAGTCAAGTGGTTTGTAATCCACTCCACCACCTTGACACTGACTCCCCTGCTCCTCATTTTATTCACAAACCTCCTATGGTGTACTGTATCAAAAGCTTTGATGAAATCCAAGTAAATCACATTGAACGCTCTTCCTTGATCCAATTCTCTAGTCACCCAATCAAAAAAATCAATTAGATTTGTCTCAATGGACTTTCCCCTGGTGAATCCATACTGGGTTGGATCCAGCAACTTACTGGATTGTAGATAGGTCGCTATTCTTTCTTTCAGCAAAGTCTCCATTTATTTTCCTACCACTGAGGTGAGGCTAACCAGCCTGTAGTTTCCAGCCTCCTGCTACCATTCATGTGAAGTGAGACTTCAACTGCTTTTCCCCAGTCTCACAGCACCACTCCCGTTTCCAGGGATTACTGAACATGTCTTTCAGTGAACCTGCCAGGACATCTCTGAGCTCCCGTAATATGCTGGGATGTACCTCATCTGGCCCCATGTCCTTGTCCACTTTCAGTTTTCCTAGCTCTTCCCATACATTCTCTTCTGTAAAAGGAGTTGTCTCTACCCCATTCCCATTTACAGTCTTGTCAACCAGCAATGGTCCTTCTCTAGGGTCTTCTTTTGTGAACACAGAACTGAAGTATTTGTTTAATATTTCTGCCATTTCTTTGTCCGTCTCTACACCTTGCTCCTTGCCACCTTTCAATTTCACTATACCACTTCAGGCCTTCCTTCTTTCTCTGATATATCTGAAAAATGTTTTGTCATCTCTCTTTACCTTTTACCTGGCCCCTTTGAGTGGGGAAAAGGGGAGTGACCCGGGGAGTTTCAGCCAGGCCCAGAGGGAGGTTGAGTCCTTTAAGTGGGCCTGGGAGTATATACAAAGGGTGATTGGAAAGCCAATCCCTGGGACACATCTAACAGAGCTTATTCAGCCATATTTCGTAATGAAAGGGGACCTACTTTACCGAGTTAAAAGGGAAGTGTGGAGGGGGAATTATTAGAACTCCTAGTTCCCAAACCATATCGCTAGAAGGTTAAGCAATTAGCTCACAGACACCTTCTAGAGGGTCACCTAAGGGAGGAAATGACCTGAGAGAAAAATACTGGCACCATTCTTTTGGCCAGGCCTACATAAACAGGTCCGGTTGTATTGCCAATCCTGCTCTACCTGCCAATTCACATAACCTGCTGGTGTACGCATCTCTCATACCTATGCCTATAATATAGACCCCCTTTTGAAAGGGTGTGCATGGAACTTGTGGGGCCACTAGAGATCTCTATTCGAGGAAATAAGTACATCCTTATCATTCTAGACTATGCCACAAGATATCCAGATGCAGTACTGCTATAGAACATGAAGATCCCGATGGTGGTGACCACCCTAATGGACGTTTTTTTTCACAACTTGGGCTGCTCAAGGAGAGCCTGACTGAGTAGGAGACCCTGCTCATGTCCAAGGTAATGAAACAACTCTGCACATTGTTTAAGGTAAAGACTTTGCGCACCTCAGTATATCATCTATAGACCAATTATATCGTTGAATGCTTCAACCAGATGCTCAAGCAAATGTTGAGGAAATTTGTTGATGAAGATGGCAAGAACTTGTGGCCCTATGTGCTGTTCACAATCCACAAAGTGTCCCAGAGCTCAATGAGGTTTTCCCCTTTTGAACTACTACATGGGAGGAGGCTGAGAGGAATCATTGTCATAGCTGGGGAAACTTGGGAAGATGAAGGAAACCCTGGGCAGAACATCATGGACTACATTCCCTGAGTTCAGGATCACCTAACAAAAGCTGGAGAAGTGGCCCACCCATGCCTAGAGAAAGCTCAGGCTACCCAAGCCCCATGGTCCAAAGAGTATTCCTGCCGGGGACTATCTCTTTGTCGTCCTAGTCTTCTCTTCAGAAAGCAAGCTATTAGCCCATTGGCAGAGACCCTATGAAGGTTTGAAGAAAATAGGGCCCGTGGATTACAAAATAGCCCAGCTTGATAAATGAAAGAAAACTCAGATCTACCATGTAAATCTTCTGAAGAAGTGGGTTTCACAGGTGTATGGAGTAGTACAAGAAGAGTTTGGCCCAGAGGTTGGACCTGAAGTGAACCAAACTCAGATCCCTTTTGGAGAGCTACTGTCCACTGCAGATAGCTAACTTAAAAGCAGCTGGTGAAAGAAAACAAGGAGAGCTACCAGGTCATACAGACCTGGTGCAACATGGCATCATTATGCCTCCAGGAGTTGTGTGTCGCAACAACCCTGTCAGATCCCAAGGCTAGGCGCTGGGTCATTGAGACTGACGTGAAGGAGATGCGCCAGCTCAGAGTTATAGAGTAGTCCAACAGTTATTAGTCCTCGCCCATAGTGTTGGTGCCAAAGCCAGATGGCAGCATAAGGTTCTGCATTGACTTTAAAAAGGTCAATGAAATCTCAAAACTTGATGATTACCTGATGCATCGAATGGATGAACTGATTGAGTGCCTAGAATCAGCCCAGTTCATCTCTATCTTGGACTTTTCAAAAGGCTATTGGCAGGTAAATCTCACACCAGCAGCAAAGGAGAAGACTGCGTTCTTGATGCCCGGGGACTTTTGCAGTTCACCGTCCTCCCTTTTGGACTTAATGGCGCTTCTGTAACATTCAGCGTTTGGTTGACAACCTGCTCTGCTCACATCAAAGGTACGCAGCCACCTATTTAAATGACATGTGGTGTTCAACCCAGATTAGAAGACACACTTAAGCTAACTCTAGGCTGTGCTAACCAGTCTGAGGAAAGCAAGACTGACGGCCAACCTTAACAAGTGTTTCCTTGGGGGGGGGGAGGGGGGTCAAGAAGTCCAATATCTTGGATACACCCTGGGGAAGAGCAAGATTCACCGCAGAGCTGGAAGATCGAGGTTTTCACCCAGGTGCCAGTCCCATAAATAAAAGCAAAAGTGAGAGCGTTCCTAGGCATCATGGGGTATTATAGAAGATTTATCCCTAATTATTCAGAGAAGGCAGAACCTTTCACAAGATGGTTGGTGAAGAAAACACCAGAGAAGGTCTAGTGGTCAACTGAAGAAGAGAAGGCCTTCTGGGCTCCGAAAGAGACATTATGCTCTGAACCTGGTAAGTCTGGACTTCACCAAACCCTTCACGGTGCAGACCGATGCCTCAGAAGTAGGCTTGGAAACAGACTTAGTCTAAGAGAAGGAGGGCCAAGAACATCTTGTGGTATACATTAGCCGGAAACTGATGCCATGGGAAAGATGTTATTCAGTCGAGAAGGAAGCCTTGGCAGTCAAGTAGGCCTTAGAGGCGTTGCGCTACTACCTGCTGGACAGCAGCTTACACTCATAATGGACCACCAAACGATCCTTTGGATAAATAAAAATAAGGAGTCCAATGCAGGGGTAATGAGATGATTCCTGGCCCTACAGACCTTCAACTAAAAATTCAACATGGGGCAGGAAGGGAAAACACCAATGTGGATTTCCTGTACCAAGAGGTGTCCCTGGCAGGTGCTCACCCGAATAAACGTGAGCTGAGGGGGAGGATATGAAAGGGAGTCTATAGGAACTCCCTCAGACCACCTTAAGGGACCGGGCACAGCTGTCTCACCCAGTCCTCCTTGAGATCCAGACCCACATGGAATCCTGGGTGAAGGCAGGAGCCTCTCATCAGTGTACAAGATCTCAGGACCTAAAAGAGTTAGAGAGGCCCAGGAAACTAGCCTACACTAAAACCTCCTAAGTTCGATGTGTGTACTACCTGAACTTAAGGTGAGCTGCAGTTTTGTTTTTATTTGCTTTGCACTGTAAATAAATTGCACATAAAGAAAACAGCCAGAATCTGCCTCCTTACTTCTCCTGGCTGTTTCCCAACCACTATTGTCCAAGTTACCACACACCCCTTACATACGGGCCGATACAGTAAAGTCCGCGGGAGAGCGGACAAATTCCCGCTCTCCCGGCGCGCGCACCGGCCCCTCGCCGGTGCGTGCGATTCACTATGCAAATTAGGCGGAGCAGTAGAAACGGGGAAAAGGAGGCGCTAGGGACACTATCGCGTCCCTAGAGCCTCCTTTTTGACAGGAGCGGCGGCTGTCAGCGGGTTTGACAGCCGACGCTCAATTTTGCCGGCGTCGGTTCTCGAGCCCGCTGACAGCTATGGGCTCAGAAACCGGACGCTGGCAAAATTGAGCGTCCGGTTTTCGGCCCAACAGCCGCGGGCCGAATTCAAATTTTTTTTTTTTTTTTACTTTTTTTACTCTTTGGGACCTCCAACTTAATATCACCATGATATTAAGTTGGAGGGTACACAGAAAAGCAGTTTTTGGGTCGGCGCTAATTTCTGAAAGTAAAATGTGCGGCTTGGCTGCACATTTTACTTTCTGTATCCCGCGTGCATACCTAATAGGGCCATCAACATGCATTTGCATGTTGAGGTCGCTATTAGGTGCCGCGGGTTGGATGCGTGTTTTCCTCCCCTTACTGAATAAGGGGTAAGGGAAAATGTGCGTCCAATAGCAGGATAACAGTGCGCTCCGTCGGAGCGCACTGTACTGTATCGGCCTGATAGAATCCAGGATCTCCCTGCTTCTAATAGCTATGTATTATAAAACAGGTTAGCAGGACTGGAGGATTTGTGAATTTCTTTATAAAAGGCTGTCAAACCCCCAGAACGTCCACATGCTTAAAATCTGCAGTGGATCTACATAAAATATATCTGGGTCTGTGGCATAAAATCCAAGAGAGATTTCTCTTGCAGATCTCACAAAAATCTCTGGAAACTGCCTGGTTCATGTTTGAATTGATCTGATTTATGCATCCCTAAGCAGGGATTCCATTTAACGATGTATATTATATATACACACAGACACCCACACATATACAAACATATACATCAATTTTTATTATACTAATCAGTTGTAAAGTTAATGTTTTACAAAAACCATCAAAACCGCTCAATTTTTCCCTTGTAAAGTATTTTATGGATGTCTGTTTTCCATCTGAATTGATCTATTTCATTAGGGTTGCCCTTATGGCATGGATTCATCTTAGTCTTACACTTTTTTGTGTAGTTGAATGCTATCAAGAGTTATTGCCTGCAAGTCAACACTTATTCAAATCTGCACATCAGTAATGTGATTTTATTTATAATGAATTGTTGGAATTGACTTTCTTGGGAGCAAAATTAGTTGTAGTCTAAAAAGATCACTGATTTATATTTCAAAATGGTGCTTCACAATCTGAAATATAAGAGTATAAGAACATGCCATACTGGGTCAGACCAAGGGTCCATCAAGCCCAGCATCCTGTTTCCAACAGTGGCCAATCCAGGCTAAAAGAACCTGGGCAAGTACCCAAAAACTAAGTCTATCCCATGCTACTGATGCTTGTAATAGCAGTGGCTATTTTCTAAGTCAACATGATTAATAGCAGGTAGTGGACTCCTCCTCCAAGAACTTATCCAAACTTTTTTAAAACCCAGCTACACTAACTGCACTAACCACATCCCCTGGCAACAAATGCCAGGGTTTAATTGTGCGTTGAGTGAAAAAGAACTTTCTCCGATTAGTTTTAAATGTGATACATGCTAACTTCATGTAGTGCCCCCTAGTCTTTCCATTATCCAAAAGAGTAAATAACCGATTCACATTTACCCATTCTAGACATCTCATGATTTTAAACACCTTATCACATCCCCCCTCAGCCGTCTCTTCTCCAAGCTGAACAGTCCTATCCTCTTTAGTCTTTCCTCATAAGGGAGCTGTTCCATCCCCTTTATCATTTTGGTCACTCTTCTCTGTACCTTCTCCATCACAACTATATCTTTTTTGAGATGCGGCGACCAGAATTGTACACATTCCCTTTCTAATAATTCCTAACATTCTGTTTGCTTTTTTGACTGCCGCAGCATACTGAACCGACAATTTCAATGTATTATCCACTATGACGCCTAGATCTCTTTCCTGCATGGTAGCAGAATTGCTTACCTGTAACAGGTGTTAACTGAGGACAGCAGGTGACATCATTTGATGGAGCCTGGCATGGAAAACTCAAAGTTTCTAGAACTTTGACTGAGCCACTCTGAGCATGCTCCGGCATGCAATATGCCATGCGTCTATGTGCGGTCCCCTCAAGCTTATAATATAGAATTAATAAGAAAATAAAAAAGAACAAACCCACAAAATGGAAACCCGACACTACAGTGAAGATTGATATTCTACTGTCCTCAGAGAACACTGTTACAGGTAAGCAACTTTGCTTTCTCTGAAGTCAAACAGGATGTCAGCCCTCAAACATAGGTGAATCCCTAATTACAGGCAGCCCCTCCAACAGAAAAGGGGACCAACAAAACAACTGCAACAATAACATTTTGTTTGTAACAAGAGGGGGGAAGCCTGAACAGAAAGATCGGGGTCTAGATGGGAACAGAGTTAGGTTCTAAACCTCAACAAGTTCTGAAGGATAGATTGGCCATATCTGCTGTCACGTCAGCCATCTCTATCCAAACAGTAATGAGATGTGAATGAGTGGATTGAACTCCACGTCGCAGCTCTGCATATCTCCTCCATGGGGACTACTTACAAATGGGCCACTGATGCTGCCATGGTTAAAATAGAGTGTTGATGGAAGGCTTTCTAGAAGCCACGAGAACACAAGACACATCATCTGAGAAATTGAGGTGTTGTAGAATCAACCTTTCAACATCCAAGTTGTGAACAACAGGGCCTGAAGATTGGGATGTCACAACCTGCCATGATCCTGGGAGATGAGATCTGGGGAAGTCCCAGGTCTGATCGGTTTCTGGATGGACAACTCTCAAAGGAGTGGAACCCAGACCTACTTCGGCCAGTGGGGGACTATGATCATAGTCCCCTTGTCCTCCTTGAGCTTCAACAAAGTCTCTACTAGCAGCGGAATTGGAGGATATGCATATAGGAGACCCTGGCCCTAATGAAGGACAAAGGTATCTGAGGCTAGCTTGCTGTGTCCTGTACATGGAGCAGAACTGAGGAAACTTGCTTCCCCAGAGACGGAAGATCCGCTCGCTTTCTCTTAGTTCACAGACCATTTGTGGGGTTGTAAGAAGCAACTCAGCCTGTCCGCTATCCCATTCTCCAAACTAGCCAGAAGTGAATCTGAGCCCCATCCCATGGGAGAGGGCCCAGGACCATATCTGGACTGCCATATGACACAGGAGGTAAGAGCCCGTACCTCCCTACTTGTTGATGTAGTACATCGCTACTTGGTTGTTCATCTGGATCAATACATGATTGTTGGACAGCTGATCTCTGAAAATCCATAGAGCATACCGGATTGCCCAGAGCTCCAGGAAGTTGATTTGACAGATGTTCCTGGGTGGACCAGTATCCCTAGGTGTGGAGCCCATCTATGTGGGCTCCCCAGCCCTGGGTGGATGCATCCGTGATTAGGACAATTTGAACCTGAGGAATTTGGAAGGGTACCCCCTGTTCCAGGTTGTAATTTTCCTGCCACCAAGACAAAGGATCCGGGAGGGACAGAATGATTCGGATGCACTCCTGTAGATCCTGAGTGGCCTGAAGCCACTGAGATCGTAAAATCCACTGGGCGCTTCACATATACATGCATGCCCAGGGAGTAACGTGTACTGTAGCAGCCATGTAGACAACAGTCTCAACATATGCTGAACTGACACTTGTTGGCTCTGTTAAATCTTCATCACAATGGACATCAGTGAGCTGGCCCATTGCTGCAGTAAGAAAGCTTTCGCCTGAGACATGTCTAGCAGGGCTCCTATGAAGTCCAATTGAGATGACAGACTGAGATGGAACTTGGGGTAGTTGATGACGAACCCTAATGACACCAATCCCTGGATGGTCGAGCTCATGGACCATTCGGCTCCAGTCTAAGAGGTGCTCTTGACAGGCCAATTGCCCAGACAGGAGAAAAACGGACTCCCAGTCTGCGAAGGTGCATTGACACCATGGCCAGACTTTTGGTAAAGACCCACAGGCTAGATGCTAACCCAAATGGCAGAACATTACTGGAAGTGCCATTTCCCTACCATGAATTGGAGATACTTCCAATGGGTGGGGAAGATCTCAATGTCAGTGTATGCATCCTTCAAATCGAGAGAGCATAGCTAGTCCCCTTTTTGCAAGAAAAGGATCAAGGTATCAGGAAAACTATCTTGAACTTTTCTCTTTTTAAAAACGTGTTCAAGGCCCTTAGGTCTAAGATGGGACAGAGTCCCCCTCTTTTCTTTGGAATCAGGAAGTGCCAGAGTAGAATTCCTGTACTCTCTGCCCTGATGGAACAGGCTTGGCCACTCTTGCCAATAAGAGTCAGGAGAGTTTCACTAAGAGTACCTCCTGATGTGCTACCAGTCCCCAAAATGGACTTGGGGGAAATTTTCTGGGGCATTCAATAAATTTAATTTGTACCCTCTGCAGACAATGGCAAAGATCCACTGGTCTGAAGTTACACTGGGCCACCGCTTCGCGAAGAACCTCAGTCTGCCCCCGACCAGAAGATCCATTGCTATGGGTACGGTGGACTTGGCTCCGCTCCCTTCGATCCAGTCAAAACCCCATCTAAGAAGTTGACTGAGGCACTGGCTGGGGCTATGGGGCCCTCTGTTCCCTGGTACTGCTACAAGGGGCCTGTTGCTTCTGATGGAGCCGAGGTGGCAGAGGACAGTATCTATTTCAGAAGAAGAAAGACTTCCTGTGGCCAGATCTCAAAGGCCTCCTGGATGAGGATAATGGGTCCTGAGTACCATCAGAGAGCTGCTGGAGTGTCGCATGGTGATCCAGAATTTGGGCCACCTCATCCTTCACCTTATCTCTGAAGAGATTTTTTCCTATGAACAGTAGTCAGCGAGTTGCTCCTGCACGTCTTGAAGAAGATCTGAGGCCGCAGTCAGGTGAGTCTGCATGCGCTGATCCCTGTGGCAAAGACCCTCAATGCAATCTCAAAAACATCATAGGTCAAACGGACCTTGTGTTTCCCGTACTCCAGACCCATGTGCTTCAGTGACTGGAGAGTGTCCTGCTGCTGCTGAGGCAGCTGTTCGGCCACATCTTGCACTGCATATACTGGCCCATATAGAACCGGCAGGCTGCTATGCAGGCAGTAAGCTTAGGACCCTGAAACACCTTTCTCCCAAGAGCATCCAAGGCCCTCTGATCCTTCCTTGGGGTGCAAAGGAATGGGTCCAAGTGCACTTGGCCTTTTTGAGAGCTAATTCAACTACAACTGATTAATGTTGCAGCTGATTGAAATTTACCGAAACATCAAAAACCCTGACTGAGATAACGAAGAATCGGGGGGACCTGTTGCAGGTGTGGACCCTTAGGCTGAGGAGGAGTTGGCGCTACCTGTGGGGAGGAGCCCTGCAGGTCCCCACGATTGGCAGGCAGAGCTTGCAGGAACAGAAACCCAACTGGAACTTCGCCAATACCAGCCCATGTTCCCCTTAGGTTGAGTCCTTGGGTGCCAGGGCTGGCTGGTCTTAGGTGCGGGCCTCTGTGGAGATGAAGATCTGTCAGGTGGAGGCTGTGGTAGGCCAGCACCTAGGAAGAAGGGATGACGGGACAAGATATAGACAACAGGATCTGGTTCAGGCTGTGGTTGGAGGCAGGCAGTATTCTCACAAAGTCGTGGTTCAGGCAGTGGTCTGGGCAAGCAGCAGTCTGGACGGGCAGCTTTCAGTCAGAGGTGGAAACAGGCAGTGATCAGGGGCAGGCGAAGGTCAAGCAGCATCAAGGTCCAATCCGAGGTCAAGCCAGAAGTTTCAATCAAACAATGCCAGAAGTCCAATCCAAGGAGAATTGGGACCAGAAGGAGGAAGAAGAAGTATGAGGAACCACCGGGGCAAGACGAAACACTGATGACAGAAGAGGGAGAGACTGACCACTTAGACAAGAACCCAGGAGGTGACCATATTGCCAGGGAACCACGAACAGAACTCAGAAACACAGGAACAACACGCAGCAGATATCAGGAAACAGAACTGCAAGCAACTACTTCTCCAGGAGTCAACCTATTGCCGAGGAGCTGGATGGGAGTCAGAGTCAGCCCTTTATAAGGCTAGCTAGGTGATGTCATCAAAGGGCGCCTCCAGCATATTCCCGTCACTGACCCTTTATGTACAGAGCAGTTGGCGCACGTGTGCCCTATTAAGAGGCCTGTTCCCGAGGTCTAGTGGCATCTTGCTGTGCTGAGGAGAAGCGGCTGTGGAATGGCCCTTCACCACACTTGGCAGAGGATGCCACGCCAGGGAGCCAGCAAAGAGGAGACGACAGGCACGATGAATGGCCACTCCTGATTGGAAGGCTGTGACTTTGGGCAGAGTTGCGAAGAGGGCCGGCCTGGAGGTAAGTGTGGTGAGCCGTAGGATGGGCCCAAAGTCTGCCAAATACAACAGGACCCCACGTTGACTGCATGATCTCACATAGCAAAAATAAAAAAACGCCAAGAAAAGATTACAAAGAAACAGAAAAAGAGGCTAAACTTTGCCGCAAAACACTGGCTTCCATGGAAAAGAAGACTGAGGGGAACCCATATGGACATGAGGTATATTGCATGCCGGAGCATGCTCAGAGATGCTCAGTCAAAGTTCTAGAAAATTTGACATAGGTTTTCGATGCCAGGCTCATTCGGATGATGTCACCTATGTGTGAGAACTGCCATTCTGCTTGTCCTCTTTGCTTTATTGGAATACATTTAAAGCTGAAAACCTGACCTTTGTATGGCAGTGCTCTACTTGCAAAATATGCACAAAAAATCCTTACAAAAATGTCTTAGAAAATAAGCTCATTTTATTATTTTCCTTCCTATTCAAAAAAGAGAATACTTATGAATTTGCCCAGTATTCCTCCTTTTTTCTTTCATCTCAATCAGAGCCAGTGCTGGGATTCTGGCACCATGATGAGCCTTCATGCATAACTTCTTAGGAATGTTCTTCACCTGTTAATTTAATAGACTTCCAGTCCAATTATTCCGAGTCAGGTCACTGCAGCAATGGTCCTGAAGGTAGGAGGCATGGGTTTTAATTCTGGCTACCAAGAATCACCTCTTCCCATTTGCTCTACCCCACCCCCAGCCCACCCCGGGTGCAGAAGGCCTGAGCCAAGAATTGAACTGGGGGCTCTCTGCATGGCAGGATGCTGCACTGCCACTCACTCACCAGGCCTGACTCATACATACCTTTTTTTTGTCTTGTCAGGAACAAGAAAATTAACTGGGCTATCAGCTGCACGTAGAAAATAATTTATAATTTTCTGGTTGCTTGTATCACAGTGATGACACCCACTTACAAAAGAGTGACCACTTAGTCGGTCCTGGTTAACAGCCTAGGACACAGTGGTTTGGAACATGGAGAAGCAGTAAGGTGAGTTCAAGACAACCCCAACACAGGAAACGATGTTGCTTCTGCTGCTGGCACTATGGATGAAGAAAAATTTTGCTAATTCCATATCCTTTGTTGACACGATACACGAGAAGCACTGGAGATGACAGCAGTGTAATTTCATGGTGGTCGCATATAACTTCATTCTTAGAACCCTTGTGCCAGGAGTGGACAACTCCGACCCTCAAGAGCCACAAATAAGCCTGGCTTTCAGGATATCCACTATGAATATGCATGAGAAATATTTACATACAATGGAGGCAGTGAAAGAAAATATACTATATGCATATTCATTGTGGATATCTTGAAAATCAGGGCTGTTTGTGGTTCTTGAGGACCTGAGTTGGGCACCCCTTCCATATGTGGATTCCCATCTCCATCACTCACTACACGACAGATTAAGTTACGTAACCTCCCTGGGCTCAAATTTAGATTCCAAGTTCTTTTAGGTAGGAGCACAGGAATGTGCTATACATAATAGTGGTGCTGCATAAAGGATAAATATTTTTTTATAACAGTTGGGCTGGTACTGACTGTATCGTTACACACACTGCATAACTACATTTGTATTATTATCTAATATTTTCTGTTTCCACATGTGGGAATTCCCAACAATCAGAAAAGTTGATGCTTATCCTTCATTCTGATGCTACATTGGCTTTTGGAAGTTTCTCGATAATCATATCTTTGTGTAAGGCCATGATCTCTTATGAAATCTGAACATTAAATCTTTTAGGAATTCAGAAAGGAAGTGGCTATCACTGGACCTGGATTTCATTCTGCAGAAGTAACAAGATCCTATGGAGAAATATAGCACAATGAAGTCTCCTCTTGTCTTGCTTATATTAGGAAACTATGTTTGAGTGTTACACTTGCTCATTCACTGCTGGTTCTCAAATCACTACTACAATTTGGCCTGTTAAAGAGTTAGATTCCCTTATTCTCATTTACACTTTGGTTTTTTTTTATCCTAACTCTATTAATGCTCTTGCATGAAGAAGATATTTTAAAGCACCTCTTGAAGCTAGTGTTTATAAGGTGAGGGCAATTTTCCAAAGCCATTTACCCATGCAAATAGCTTTTTACCTAGGTAAAAGAGCTGCTCTGTATGCAGGTACAAGCCCACCTGAGGATTAACAGCATGTATACTTTTACCTCCGAGAAACCTAGGTGGGCACAGTGGCAGGGTTAAGTTAGCAGAAGCAACAACAGGCGTAGTTTTGCATTTAGAAAAATTGTGCATGTTCTTTTTCAGGAAAAATATATCTGCACTACCTGAGGTGCAAATGCATACAGGGACTTTTTCACTAGGCAATGTTAAAAAGGGAGCGTTCACCTGTATTTTCCATTTGAAAACTGGTGCAAGGTCCATGGGGGAGGTATTTGATTAGATTCTGCTTTTCAAAAGTTCAAAGCATTCAGGCTCTGTAGGTATTATCCTATCCCCAAAGAGCTTACAGTCTAACTTTGTACCTCAGGCAACAGAGTGTAAAGTAATTTGCCCAACGTCACAAGGAGCAGCAGTGCGATTTGAACTCTGGTTTCCCTGGTTCATAGACCACTGCTCTAAGCACTAGGCTATGCCTCCAACTAGGTATCTGCAACAATCTACAGAGTTATATCAACTATGGATGGGGAGGATGTGGGGCGCCATATCAAGGTTCATATTCAAAAGCTTGCCCAGATATATTTAGCCTTTATTTGGCTAAATTCAAACTAGTTACCTGGCTAGAATTTAGAAGAATAAGATGATAGCATTCGGTGGGTGGGCAGTAGGCGCTATAGGGAGGAGCAGAGTTAGAAGGTTAAGATAATCGGCTAACCTAACAGGCTAACTCTGGTTGGACTGTAGGGCTATCCTAAAGTTAGCAGGTTAGACATAACTGGCTAACTTTAATATACTCTGCTATTTAGCCGGATACATTTATCCGGCTCATCTAGATAGTGGGTATGTTTATCTGGCTAACTGGATTAGCCACACAGTGGCTGATAATGGACCCCATAATATTTCTAGAAGTGGTCAAGAGAGCACCAATGCTATCGGTAGGGACCCTGTTAGTCCCCTACAACTTGGACAGAAATATACCATTTTGGTATGGGGGGAAGAGAGGTTGTTGTTTACTAGGTTTGCAGCTCCCCATTTGGCAGCTAGCAATGGTAATGTCCCCAGTGTTTTTCTAAGAGATCACCATTTTGCTCTCAAGGAGGCAGCATGTCTTAAGCTAAGTCTTAACTTTAAACTCCATGGGGACTTTTGTTTTGGATGAGAGTTTCTTTCCACCCTCTCATGCCACCTTTAAAATATTTAAGTTTGGAGTTCCAAATCCTTTTGGACTCAACTAAGCTATTTTGAGTTTTCTTCCAAAACCAAGGAGGAGGTAACTTTTTAACAGAGGGACCTGAGATCATCAGAATCCAAGAAAAGGCTGACTTTCAGACATCCTGAAAGGAGGAAGGAGAGGAGACGGACCAATGAGTATCTACTGAGGATGAGGAGAAACAAGCTATCCCCCTTGATACTATGGGAGGAAGTAGGAGAAAAAGACAATACTTTAAAAGAAAACTTTTTGATATTTCATCTACATTGAGAGGGAAGCTTCATAACTTGCCCTGTATTCCAAAGGGAGAGAAGAAATCAAGTAAATACAAGAATTAATTAAATTAATCTGAAACTTAGGAAAGGCTTTACGAAGTCACAAATTTACTAAATGTATTCTGGACGCCCGACTGGGCCCCGTGATCGGTCGGGCCAGATAATGTGGACCCAGGCCGCTCGGGAGCCTCGTGGAGAAAGCGGGGGGGGGGGGGGGGGGAGGTCAAAAGGACAAACGGCAGATCAGGCTAGGGAGCGTGGAGTTAAGGGGACGCGTAAAGGAAGGCAGAGATTGGGGGAAGGGCTGGTTGCCATGGTCCCTGAGGAGTTGATTGGCCGGCTGGCCAATGGGGTTGTGGGAGGTTAGGAAGGCATGCGGGCACGGGAACGTGCGCCAGAAAGCTCGGGGCAGCAGCAGGAGAAAGCAGCAGAGCGAATTCCCTCCCTCCCTCCCTTATGTATAGATGGTCGGGGCTTGTTGTCGCAGCTGGGTGGGGGAGTTGGCGGAGGGCCCGAGCCTGAGTTGCATATTTGGTTCATTGTTAAAAAGCGGGGTTTCAGCAGAAGATGGTGGTGACAACTGAGGGGGGCTGTTGTCAAAAGGGGGAGCTCCTTGCTAGAAGTGGCGGGAGCTGGCCGGCGGGACTCCTTGCAAGCAGGTGGCGGGAGTCTGAACCCGGTGGGGGAAAAGCCGGTTGGTTGAGCCGAAGGCTGGAGGGGGACCACTCCTGCCGGGGGAGCGGCGGAGGGTCAGAAAAGGGGGGAAGCTGAAACCGCTACTGTGAATATAGTGTTAATATATTGTTAACAAAGTGTTAATATGGTTGTTATGTTGTGGGGGCTCGGGTCTCCAGGTTAATAAAGCTGCGGCCTTATTTTACCCAAAGAATGGGGCAATGTGTTTATTGGGGCAGGGGAAGGAGAATGGCGAGCGAGTGAAGTCATGGATGTCCATATTATGTACAGCTTAAACGTAAAGTTCAAAGCTGTACTCATCATTGCAACTTATCTGCAAAGAGAAATATTGGAAATCACAAAACAACTCTCATGTGTCTTAATGAGCAGTGACTTAGTTATCCTTATTGCTGAGATTATCAGTGCTGTATACAAGAGACTTAACTATGGGAAAAGTAAAGAGCAATGTGAGGGCCTTGAAAGGAAATCCCCCCCCCCCCCCACACAGGGAATCCGGAGAACAAATTTAATGAAATAGCTACAGTGTCCATCTAAATAGAAGTGAGAGATATGACCTCTCGGACTATTATCCAGGTTCTACCTTAACAGGTATTACACATCAACCACAAACTCAAAGAAAATATATTTTTAACCGGTGGCTGCACCCAAAAAAACATATTTCTAATCGAGCACAAAAGCTAAACAGGTTCTATGCCAGCAAAAAAACAGTCACAGTGGATTTTTGTCCTAGTGAAATACAGTATGATAGATGTGGTATTATGTTATATACTTGTGGAAAAACTGATGGTCTAGAAATTGCTAAGTGAGCCAAAGATTAGAATGAAATGCCAATATGCATCCACTATGTTTGTCCTTTGAACTCTCTGGCACAGTATTTAGCTATTTCCATGTTCTGATGATGCCTGCTGCCTCAAGTCTCTTCACACAGCAATCCCACCAGGAAACAAAGAATTCATGGGTCAAAAGGCATGGCCCAGCTTGCAAAGGTGCAATCGCGCCCCTCCATTAACTCTAGCTCAACAAACACACGAGTCAGCTCTGCTTTTTATCTTATATCCAAGTAAACAGACAGTAGCATGTTATCTCACCACAAATAAATTGTGCTAGAACACAGCTAATAAAGCAGTAGAGCAGAGTCCGAACCTCTGCTCAATCTAATGAAATAGAGAAAAAACTCATACGCTGCACACCATACAGATATTTATATTCTACTAGAAAGAACAGGTCCAAGATTACACAAAGAAACAAAAAGATAAAGATAAAGAGTTTGATGCTCACATCCAGTTTTAGCTTTTCGGGCCAATTGGGTTTGGAGATGCTGTGGAGGCAACTTTCACAGTACGTGTGCGGAGGGGTGGCCCAGGAAAATGGAATCCCGACCATTTTCCTGGGACACCGGACCCCCGCTGGACTTTTGGCAAGTCTTGTGGGGGTCAGGAGGGTCCCCCAAGACTTGCCAAAAGCCCCTGGTGGTCCAGCGGGGATCCGAGAGCGATCTCCTGCCCTCGGGCCATCGGCTGCCAGTAATCAAAATGGCGCAAATAGCCTTTGCCCTTACTATGTCACAGGGGCTACCGGTGCCATTGGTCAGCCACTGTCACATGGTAGGAGCACAAGATGGCGTGGGCCATCCAGTGCTCCTACCATGTGACAGGGTCTAGCCAATGGCACGGATAACCTGTCACATGGTAAGGGCAAAGGGCCATCGGCGCCATTTTGATTAGTGGCAGCCGACGGCCCAGGAGTGGGAGATCGCTCCAGGGACCCCCACTGGACCACCAGGTACCTGTAAAAAGTTTTTTGTGGGGGTCGGGAGGGTGGGGGAAGCTAAGGTATTAGTTTTAAAGGGTCAGGTGGGTTTTCTGTTTATCGGCTCGGGCGCAGAAGATAAACAAAACCGCAATCGGGCCCAATGAAAAAAAACCCACATGTGAATCGGAACCGGAATCCGAACAGATTCCGGTTCCGATTCACATCTCTACTCAGAGTACATTCAGGCCGATACAGTACAGTGCGCTCCGGCGGAGTGCACTGTTAACCCGCGATTGGACGCGTGTTTTCAACACGCTAGCTTTACCCCTTATTCAGTAAGGGGTAATAGCGCGTTGAAAACGTGCGTCCAACCCCCCCGAACCTAATAGCGCCCGCAACATGCAAATGCATGTTGATGGCCCTATTAGGTATTCCCGCGCGATACAGTAAGTAAAATGTGCAGCCAAGCCGCACATTTTACTTTAAGAAATTAGCGCCTACCCAAAGGTAGGCGTTAATTTCTGCCAGCGCCGGGGAAATGCACAGAAAAGCAGTAAAAATGCGGCTCGCGGGTTGAAAACCGGATGCTCAATTTTGCCGGCGTCTAGTTTCTGAACCCGTGGCTGTCAGCGAGCTCGAGAACCGACGCTGGCAAAATTGAGCGTTGGCTGTCAAACCTGCTGACAGCTGCCGCTCCTGTCCAAAAAGAGGCGCTAGGGATGCACTAGTGTCCCTAGCGCCTCTTTTTGCCGCGGGCCCTAATTTAAATAAATTAATTTAGTGAATTGAGGGCACAGGAGAGTGGCCTGTGCGTGTGCCGGGAGAGCTTTACTGTATCGGCCCGATTGTGATGTCATTGACTATTTTTAAAACTGACTTGCTATTGGTTAAGGCCCATGGTCACCAGCCAACTTCATTTCTGGCCCAGTTTATCAAAGGAAAAATCTGTCTCTAATGTTAGTGAAGTACTTCTTACCACAGACCCTGGTTTCCTGAGGCAGCTCTGGAGTAAATTCTGCAAAACTGTGTGGCACAGATACTTTAGTGCTCAGTGACCTGAAGTTCCCCTGTCTTGCATGTGAGAGGCAAAGGGGAATCTCGGGTCAACCGCTGCCATTGTGGAATTTGCCCTTGAAAACTTTAGACTTCCCTGGGGTAAGAGGAGGAACAGGTGTAATGGGGCAAGAAGGTTCAAAGGGGAGAGGGGGGGGCTGGAGTGGGTTTGTGCGACAGGTGTGTGCGTTTTATTTTTATCAGATGGGAGGTAGTTTATAGACTGAGTGCAAGACTTCCTATCTGGGGTGTGGGGGCGTTTTGCTTGGGGGAGGAATGGAGGATGTTGGGGATGAGGAAAGTTACTTGGGACCAGCTGCTTGCTAAACTTTGTATGTGGCCATTGGGACACCTGCTATATTCCCTTCATTTTAGTTCTACTACTAAACATTTCTATGGCGTTACTTGACATACACAGCGCTGTACAAACAACACATAAGGGATCTCTGTACGCAGACGACATCCAATTTATTATTCCAGTGGGGAATCAGGGTGCTGTTGTACAGATGATAAAATGACACACTGGCAGTTGTAGCTAATGTTTAATTCATCAAGAAACAGAACTTTTGAAGGGAGGTCAATTAATTCCATTGGCAAATCCTCTCATTTTTTAAACATAAGCAGAACAAATTACTGTAATGGATATACTGGAATATATATTAAGCCGCAGTAGCACTCTAATCCACATTTAACAGCGTGTATTGCACGGCAGAGCACTATCGTGGCGATATCGCGTGATGTATGCGATATTCTACATCTCTCTGCCCAGGTTCCCTCCCCCATTACAATGACCTTCTTTGTATGTGATCTGCATGCATGAATAATGCAAATGCATGCATAGACTGTCATTACTAGGAAATCTGATGCAAATATTTTGCTGCGGCCGACCGAGAAGGTGGTCAGCCATGATAAAATATCTACACCTTTTTGAAAAGCGGTAAATGTGAGTCGGTAAGCCCAGGACCCTAATGCGGGTCCCCAAGGCTCCTACCTGACATTTAAAGAGCTGGGGAAAAAAAATAATAATTTTGCAGCCATATGGGGAGGTTGAGCGGGGGTCAGTGCTGACCCCCATCTCAACCTGGAACCACCAGTCGAAGCAGCCCCCGAATCCCCCAAAGTATAAAAATAGTTACAATGTTACCATGCAGCGATTATTCCGGTCCCCCTCCCACAAGTCCTCAATAGAACACTGGGGCCTGGCCCTCCTCCCAAATCTACCCACACCCCCACTCCCGTAAACTAAAAAAAAAAAAAATTAGAGTCCAGACCCCAACACTCCACCCCTTCCCGCACCTCCCGGAACCATAACGAAGTCTGGGATCCCGCATTGGGGCCAGGATGCACCCTCACACACGGCCCAGTCGGTGCCGACCTGACCTTGCCCCTGCCCCAGCCATGTGACTGGGGCAAGGTCCGGGATTGGACCACAGCTACGTGCCCTGAGAATTCCTGTACCTTGCCCCAGTTGCATGGAACATGGTGTCGACCGGGCCGGGTGTGAGGGTGCACCCCGTCCCTGATGCGGGAACCCAGACTTCAAGTTGTGGTGTTGGAGGAAGTAGGGTACTGGGGGTCGTTGGGGCCTTACCTTTCTTTTTAGAGTTGTGTGGGGCAATGGAACTCTATTGCTGGACAAATTGGATTGATTTCACCCACACTAGTGTTTAAGATCAAGTCAAACCTCCAAACCACAATTTCAAGTTCCTTCTTTTAGAGTGCATCATACAAGTTCAATTTAGAGCAAGAGCTTTTTCTGTGGCTGCTTCTATCTTGCAGTAAAGTCCGCAAGAGAGCGGACGAACGCCCGCTCTCCTGGTGCGCGCACAGGCCACTCGCCTGTGCACGCAATTCTCTATTTAAATGAGGCCCTCGGTAGAAACGGGCAAAAGGAGGTGCTAGGGACACTACCGTGTCCCTAGCGCCTCCTTTTAGCCCGGAGCGGCGGCTGTCAGCGGGTTTGACAGCCGACGCTCAATTTTGCTGGCGTTGGTTCTCGAGCCCGCTGACAGCCACGGGCTTGGAAACCGGACGCCGGCAAAATTGAGCGTCCGGTTCTTGACCCGACAGCCGCCGGCCCATTTTAAATTTTTTTTTTTTTTTTTTTTACCCTTCGGGACCTCAGACTTAATATTGCCATGTTTTCTGTGCACTTTCCCTGTGCTGGCAGAAACTAGCACCTACCTTTGGGTAGGCGCTAATTTCTTAAAGTAAAATGTGCGGCTTGGCTGCACATTTTACTTTCTGTATCGCGCGGGATTACCTAATAGGGCCATCAACATGCATTTGCATGTTCAGGGCGCTATTAGGTTCTGCGGGTTGGACGCGCGTTTTCCGCCCCTTCTGAATAAGAGGTAAAGGAAAACGCGCGTCCAAGAGCAGGTTAACAGTGCGCTCTGTCAGAGCGCACTGTACTGTATCGGCCTCTTTGTAAAAAAAAAAAAAAAGGTGAAGATATGGCTGTTCCTGGAAATCTGGGGACCCTGATTGCACTGGTTCTGATTGATATGGCTGGGTTGTGGATACCTGGGTGGATGGATTGCTTAATTTCTAATTTTATTCTTTCTGTACAGGATTCCCAGACATCTTGGGGACTAACTGTTCTGGCTAGGTTTTTTGGTGTTTAGATGGGTGGGCGATTCTGTTTTTGTTATTGCCTGGTTTATACTAAGAACTGATTGGTATTATGGCTTGTTTAATGTGGATTGTTGAGGGTGTTGACTATGGAGAGCATCAACTGGCTATTTGTGTTTAAGTTGTACTATTGTATTACTGTATTTCATATTTGATGCTGTACACCACTTTGAATGATTATTTTGAATTGAAAAGCATGTATGGAAGAATTTTACTAAAATAAGCGACCAGTATTGTTGTTAGAACAAGAATGGATGTGCTGGGAGCTGAATCAAAGTTCTGAGCTCCAGACCATGGGAAGGGGCTTGAGGAGTTCTGGGTGCGGTAGGAGGGATCAGGTTAGGTTGATGAATGCATGGGAGGGATCAGGTTAGGTTGATGAGTGCATGGGGGCCGCCCTCCAAAGGGGGCCTTCGGTTTCATTATGGGGAAGAATGGAGGGAGGCATTTCGGACTTATAGGTCTGCAAAGTTATTATTTTGGGGAGCTTGGAGACGAAGGGGAAATTGGCTGCAAAGGACTGGTACTGATTTAACTGGAGTGGGGGATTGGGACAGCAGATCCACTTTTTTTTTGTTTGTTTGTTTTTTACTTGGCATTGCTACTTAATTGTCTATATTCTTGGAATATAGATGTTTAAAATTAAAGTTATTCAGGAACATGTTCCCGAATAAACTTTACCCTGCTCTTAAGCCACATTTGGCTAACAAATCCAACCGGAAAGCCCCCATAATGCTTCTTACCTAAGTAGATACATTTCATCTGGATGATGACTTATTCAGATAAAATTAATCCAAATAAATGCCTTCCAATATTCTAAACTCAGCATTTCGGGATAAATGTCTTTGAATATCAACCTCTTAATTCTATTTTCCATTGCCAAAATTATCTAGTTTGCCAACTTTATTTTATGTTTGTGTATAATTTTGGGGGTCCTGGGATAAAGGTCCTCAAATATCAGCTCAGGAAGGGGATCTCGAGGATGGGGAGAGAGAGGAGGTCTGGGGATGGGAAGAGGTGCCGAAATGCAGGAGGAAGAGGGTTAGAGGACTGGGATGGGAGATGCGGGTGAGAGAGAGGACCAGGGATGATGGACAGAAGAGGGAGAAAGGAATAGGGATGTGGATGGGGATAGGAAAGAGAGAGAGAAAGAGGACCAGGGAAGAGGGAGAGGACTGTGGATGGGGAAAGGAGGGGGGAGATAGGAACAGGAATGGGAAAAGAAGGGAGAGAGCGAGGGAGAGAGAAAACTGGACATGGGAGAGGAGAAGACGTGAGGATATGGAATCAGGGGTGGGAGCATTTGGGAGGAGGTTCAAAGATCTGGAGAAGGAATGATCCGGATTGGAGCAAGGAGAAGGACACCTCTTTTCTCACCAGTCCTGCTCATCTTTGCAACACACTCTAATTTCCTCAATCTCCCCCAGCCCGCAAAATAGTTCCTGCATGCCCTCTCTTTCGTACCCCAATCTATTTTCTCTCTCTCTTACCCCTCCCAGATATTTCCATTTCTTACCCATTTACCCAAGACTCTATCTTACCCTCTCCAGCCGAACTCATTCCCCATCCCTCCAGTCAAAGCAGATGATTCCCCTTTCATCCGCCCAATCTCTACTCACCCCTCTGCGGATCCACCAGCCGCTCCTCACCCTTTCCTCACCCTCTGACTCCTTCATCTTATCTGCTGTTGAGGTATGTGGAGATATAGATGGGGAGGGGAAGGTTGGGAATACACATTTATGTATGTATATTTTCTTTGGAAATTCTGCAGATATGCTTTTGATGTTTGGAGAATGTGAATGCTATTATATTTATGTGGGGATCTGTCAATGTAGGTGCTATAATATATACCTATAGTTTTATATTTGTCTTTGTTGCACAATTTGAACGGTGTTCCTGATGTCCTGGTTCTGCACATGGTGGTATACACTGCTTGTCTGGTTTTCTTTGTATTGTTTTCAATAGAAAAGTGAATTAGAAAAAAAAAAGAAGGAGCAAGACAGTGACTATGCATCAAGCTGTGTCCTCCTCCTCTGATGCTCAGTGCCTGACTGGTGCTTTTAACTATGTGGGACACCATACTACCATGTACTTCAAAGCGCCAGTCAGGCCCATAGGTGATAAAGGAGGAGAATACATGGCTACTCTCCTTTTGCTTCTGACAGCTAGAAATGCAATGGTGAGAGATTTATCAATGACTGAAAACAGAGGAAGGTAAGAGGATCGCAGCAATCACGTGGAGGTATGGTGAGAAAGTGCACTCACATATCCTTTACCTAGTTCTGGTTCCCACAGTCTGCGGGTGATCTGTCAATTCTGTGGCCAAGCTTGGATTTTGTGGCTCTTGCCATAGTATCACATGGGGGACTGGGGGCCCTGCTTATTACACAGAAATTTACAAGAAGATAATTTTCAAACAGCCAACATTACCAAAGGTTTGTGGGTACTTTAGCTAGAATTTTCAAAGTGGATTTATGTACATAAATACGTTTTCAAAATTCATGGGTGTGGTAACCCTCCCCACCTTCACCCCCCCAACGGCATATATGCACAAAGTCTGCACGTAAATCCTGATTCCCCCCTCTCCAAAATGCCCGTTTAGTATGCAGGTAAAAGTACATCTGAAGTCTTGATATGTGCACAATAGCCAGGGCAATTTTCAAAGAGCCGCTTATGTGCACAAGACCAAGTTTTATGCACGCAGGTGCCTTGGAAAATGACCTCCATAGTGAACATTGCCCCAACCACATGCACACTTCTGCATCAAAGAAAACCAAGCATCATATTTAGCAATGAGATGTTTTTCTGTTGAAAAGCGAACGCTGCACCAAAGCAAAGCGGAATAGGGGAAAACAATCCTTCAGCTACAGGGAAGGTAGCCTTACTTTTCCTAATCAGTTTTAATGCAGCGCAACTGGAGCCCAGGGATACTCTAGAGCGAAAAGTTTAGACCACTGCGTCTGTTCTACATCCATGCTAGCAGCAGGATATTTCTCACAAGCCTCCCTCCATAATATATTATTCATTTCTCCTATTAAACACTGTTCGGTGGCTCGGTTTTGCTTTGTTGCTATTTTTCCCCCCTCAAAGCCTCCTTCCTTACACCGTGCTTACAGCAAGGATCTGTCATGCGTGCCCAGGGTCAGATTAAGGCAGAATGTGCCCACAGGCAATCGGGGAAGGGGGAAGTCATTCTCCTCCTCTTACCTGCAGGGCAGGGGCAGGGGAAGGTATGATTCCTCCTGCCCAAATCCTCTTCTTGTGGTGTCCCCCCTCCCCCCCTGGCACCTTCTCTGTTAGCAGTAGCAACAGAATACAAGAATAAATCAGTGAGGGGGCCTTCCACAACCCTTCTGCACTCAAGGACCCTGCCACGCTCCTTCCCCCTCCTCCCTCACGAGCTCCCGAGATGCGGCACCACAGGTTCCGTCAGCACAAAAGGGCTGTGGAAGGCCCCCCACGCTGATTTTCTTTTGCTCGGATTCAGTTGCTGCTGCTGCTGCTGCTGCTGCCACCAGAGCTGGCACTGCAAGAGAAGAAAAGAGGCAGTGCAGCAGCAGAATTGGATTTAAACATGGCGACACCCCAGCGCCTATAAAAATTTGGTGCCAGAGCCAGTTGTCTATATTGCCTATGTCTAAATCCAGGCCTGTGCATGTCAACACTGGCATGAAAAAAATAAGGGACTGTTTCCATACTGAATGCAACTGGCTAGGAGAATTTATAATCAAGGTATACGATTTCCTGTATAATTTGGGACTGTTAGCAGATCTACATGCATGGTCTCCAGGGTCTTTCATGTTTTTTTTCCAGATTCACTCCCTGAGATCAACTCTCGGGCAATCTTTTGTTGGCTAAGACGACAGGTACAGTTCTATACAGAGGACAAAGTGCAGTTCTATACAGGGGACAAGTGATGCTTCTTAGGGATATGGATGGGAAAAGCTTTGGCTTTTCCATTTTGTTTACTATTTTATTGTATTTTTTCCAATTTCTCTTCTGTATTTTAGTGCATGCTAAATCAAAATGTAGCATGCACAAAAAAAGCTGAAATGATTTAGCACACTCTAAAATGCAAAAATAAAATGCTATTTTGTTGTATCATTTTAGATGTGAAAAGACAAAATGGAACCCCCCCTCCCCAAATGTTTAAAAAAGAAAGCACATCTCTACACTAACAAATTTTCCAGTTCAGTCATTCCACCTGAGTTTATAGTGCATCTTCACCATTATTTCTAGAACTTATTGCTTAAATAGAAGGAGCCTGGGCTGGAATCAAATCCAGATCTCTTGTCTAGACAGGCAAAGTACTTATTACTGTACCATCAGGTGAACTCTTTGGTTAAGATCAAGTCTGAGTCATGACCTGAGGATGGTCCCTTCTTGCCCTTTTGGCAGAGACTGAGAACCTGAACAATAGAGAGGGGTTAACACTCTGCTACCTGACCTCCCTGGGGACATGTAACGATACTGACTGCTAGAGATCCTCACTGAGCCATGCTCTCTCCTACTCTAGCCACCTACTTGATCACTCCATGACGCAGCAAGGCCAGCCCTACTTAGCCCTGCCTCTCCCCCAACTCGGTGCCTCTTCATCGAGTCATATTGGCTGCTTGCACTGGCCCCCCTCGCCTTACTACTGCATAACCCTTGAGGCCTGCCTTGTAGCCTTCAGGCCTTCTCGTCTCGCTCTGCCTTGTCGCCTGCTTAATCCTCCTTGTCTGTTTCTCTCTTATCTTACATGTACATTGCTTTGCATTAATTTCCTGTTTGCTTGTGTTTGTATATTTTTTTTCCCTGTTTGCATGACCCTCGCCAGTCCTAGTCTTGTCCTGTTCGCTGAATATACTCTGCTAGTTAACCGGACATGTTCATCTGGCTAACTAGCAGAGCTGCTGAGCAGCTGAATAGTCCCCCGATACTATTATAATCTTGGCCAAAGTAGGATTAAACAGATTGTTAAAAATAAATAAATACAAATCATATGAGCCCTTTCTATGGCTATAATGTGTAAAATTTATTTCAAGCAACGCAATGACCCAAATAGCAAAGAACCAAATCAACTCGATGCACCAAAAAGCAAGGATATTTCCAGTAAGAGCAAATAGTTCCCTGCTATTCTTCTATCTTTTATTTGATAGCTGGAGTGGAATGGGGGAGGAGGACATGGACATTTTAGTTGGGGATTTTATTTTTGCTGTATCTGTCAAAACCTTTGAACTCTAACAAGGAAGCAATGGAGCAAATTAAAGCTGAGCACCATAAAAAAGAATTAATGTAGTCGATTTGTACTCCTGTTCTCCAAACCACTGAAAAAAAAAAAACCCAACCCTGTTTCCACCAGTCTTTTCAAGAACTGATTGGCAAGTCTGTCCATTTCTAGTCAGCAGTGTTGTCAGTTGTCTTCAACATGATAATGAGCCTGTCACTGTATTTAAATAGATGTGTGACAGCGTGTTTTGTGAGCATGACGTCCACTGCAAAGGGCTCTGTCAAAATCTACCTTTCAGAAAGTGAAAAGAGGATGCCGTTTTCATGATAAACCTAATTTCTCCACTGATAAAAGAGTTAGATTTCCATTGGATTTTGTCAATGTTGTGTTGCATTCATCACATTATATGTGCCTGGTTTGAAATACTCATCAATTTAAAGTGATCAGTGAAACGAGGGTAGACAGAAAACCAAAGAAAGCATGAGCAAGTGGGCTGGAGTCACCAAGCTCTGATTATTGGGCTATGGGTTAACAGTGCTTTATGTACTTTGCAACAAAGGAAAAGCTTCTATGCTACATAGAAAACATGATGTACTGATTTGCACTTTACACCTCTCTCTTGCTCATGCATCCCCACAAGCATTTTCACTGTGCTTCCACTTGCATACACACATATACAGCTATCCCCTGTGTCACACACATGCAGAGGCACCATTCTCAGTTACCTCCACACACACACACACACACACACACACAGTATTCTCACTAACCTCCCTATTGCATGCATGTGCATGTATAGAATTTTTACTGTCCTCTCTCTCTCTCTCACACACACATATATCCCACATATTTCAGTGTCCTGTGTAAGACACACAGAATTTTCACTGTCTCGCATACACATGCACACATTCATTCTCCCTGTCCTCTGTCTTGCATACACATGCACACATTCATTCTCCCTGTCCTCTGTCTTGCATACACATGCACGACATTCATTCTCCCTGTCCTCTGTCTTGCATACACATGCACACATTCATTCTCCCTGTCCTCTGTCTCGCATACACATGCACGACTTTCCTACAGTCTTCCATCTCACTCCAGTGTTCACATTGCCCTCTATCATATGCAGGATTCTCACATCCCAATGCCTTCCCACACAGCATTCTTCATCTCCTTTCCTTGTTGCAGGGTCATAGAGGAAGTTAATTTAACAGTGCAAGGAAAGTCCATGCTGCAAAGCATGGATGGAAACTACTGGGCTTTAAGTGCCACACACAAACATAGTTATTAAGAGAGCCTAAAAATAATAACTGATCACAGACAATTCAAATTGCACGAATATGCATTGTTATGTTGTGATGTTACAAACTTTATTTATGTTGTAAATACTATGCTCTACCTAGAACCCTAGTTGGAAAGACAGGATAGCTAGTTTAAGTAATATATAGATAAATAAAAGAAACTGAGGATATTCTGAGAACAAGACCTCGATGTGGGATTTAAAGACAGAAGGTCACCATCTTTGCTGTAAAGAAGGTTACTTTCAGTTTTGGAAGTCAGATATGATTTTGCCCTTAGACAGGGTCAGATCACTTTGCTTCTCTCAAAAGAGTTTATTCTCTCCTGAAAGGTCTAATTCTGGTTATAATCCAGTATCACTGAATCCATCATCTATCACGCTGAAGTGCAGAAATAAACTAGAATTTGGGTGCAGTGTTCATATGTTTTGACTTAAGGGTTTTCTGTCACGTGAAGTGCTCTTTCTTGTACTATAGTGTTAATCCACCACCCACCACATTACGTCCTACTAGAAAATGCCACATCAGAATTCTGTGAGCCCTGAAAGTATTGTCATCACAGATCACATATTGCCTATGGTTTGGTATACTGGACTGGGGGCAGGACAGGTGACACGGAGTGGGAAAATGCAAACCTAAACGTAGAGTTACATACACGTGAAAACCTGGCAATTTATAATTTGTTTCTGTGGTTTGTCTTAAGTGATTGTATTTGTATTCTTAGCTTTGCAATTTTATTGTACACTGCTTTGGGCAACCTGTATGGGCTAGACAGGCAGTTACAAAATATTTTTAAATAAAATAAAGAAATAAAATTGGGAGACCCAGAATGAGATTGATGCACAAACAGAAGACACAAAGCAGACAGAGGATCATATGACAGACACAGAATGGTATTATTACTGCAAAAGGAGTCTTAGAATATAACGGGGAAGCAGAGAGAGGTAATCATAAATAGAGGGGAGATACAGAGTGGCATAAAAGGAATAAGAGAGAATGGAGAATGAACGAGGACTGTAACCATGAAGAAGGCACAGAGTGGGACTTGAAGAGCAAAGAAGACACACAGCTGGACCAGACAAATCATAGTGCTGTATCTGAGAGCAAAGCATGATCTGGAATTAGGTAAAAACAGGGGAGTGGGTCAGTGCAATATGATGACCAGAAAGTTGATGTCTTAGGCTAAGTAAGATATCATTGTCTCAGGGATTGACAGGGTCAGAAGGATTAAAAAGAAGTCAGTTTCATAGAGAGTCAAAGGATATTAAGGAGGATAGGGGTAGATTTTAAAAGGTGTGCGTGCACACATGGATGCGCCGATTTTATAACATGTGCGCGCCAGCGTGTGCATGTTAGAAAATCCCATGGCTGCGCACATCTGTGGGCGGCCCAATTTTGTAAGATGACGCGCAGTACAGGCCGCCTCCAGCCCTGCCTCTTTCTCTGGGCCTGGAACTTCTGCGTGTAAAGCAAAGTTGCTTACCTGTAACAGGTGTTCTTCCAGGACAGCAGGATGTAGTCCTCACATGTGGGTGACATCACTGGACGGAGCCCTATCACAGAAAACTTTTCTGTCAAAGTTTCTAGAACTTTTGACTGACACAATGAGCATACCCAGCATGTCATGATCCCTGTAGCCACCAGGGGTCTCCCTTCAGTCTCGTTTGTAGCAAAAGGTGCGAGCAAAAAATAAAATAATAAAACGTTTCGGACCCAACTCCGCAGGGTGGTGGGTGGGTTTCGTGAGGACTACATCCTGCTGTCCTGGGAGAACACCTGCTACAGGTAAGCAACTCTGCTTTCTCCCAGGGCAAGCAGGATGGTGGTCCTCACATGTGCGTGATTAGCAAGCTACAGGCTGACTCATATTTAAATTGGACCAACAGCTTACAACTTGTGCAACAGGCACAACAACTGGCGTACTGTTGGGGAAAATGAGGCAGCCTGAAAATCACAGCAGATGGAAGTGGAAGGAGTTGGGATTATACTGGAAATAAGTTCTTTAAGACGGATTGTCCAAAGGCAGAATCTTGACGTCCTTCCTTGTCCAGGCAGTAATATGCTGCAAATGTGTGAAGAGAGCTCCATGTTGCAGCTTTACAGATCTCAGCAATCAGTACTGAACGATAGTGTGCTACTGAGATTGCCATGGCTCTTGTTGTGTGTGCCTTCACTCGTCCCTGGAGAGGAAGGCCTGCTTTTTCATAGCAGAACTCGATACAGTCTGCTAGCCAGTTGGAAAGAGTTTATTTGTCCACTGCAACTCCTGGTTTGTTTTTATCGAAAGAAACAAAGAGTTGGGTGGTCTAGGTAAAACGCAAGTGCACGTTTACAGTCCAAGGTGTGCAAAAGTCTCTTGCCCTGGTGAGAGTGAGGCCTTGGAAAAAGGTGGGTAAGACTATAGATTGATTCAGGTGAATGTCCGTGACCACCTTGAGAAGGAATTTAGGGTGAGTACGGAGGACCACTCGGTCATGTAGGAACCTGGTATAGGGTGAGTATGTGACAAGTGCTTGTAACTCACTAACCCTTTGAGCAGATGTGATGACTGCTAGGAAGAGAACTTTCCATGTAAGAAATTTAACATTGTAGGAGTGCACAGGCTCCACGGGGAGCGCATAAGCCTTGTAAGTACTACATTTAGGTCCCATTCAGTGACTGGTGGTCATAGAGGGGCCTTAAGCTGTAGTAGGCCCCTCATGAACTGACTCACAAGGGGTTGAGCTGTTACCGGGGCATCCCTCACTCCCCTGTGGTACACTGAGATGGCACTCAGGTGTACCCTCACCGAGGAAGTCTGGAGACCAGACTCTGAAAGGTGCCAGAGATAGTCTAATAGAGATGGAGTGGGGCAGGAAAAAGGGTCTATACCTTTTTGCGTGCACTATATGGTAAATCTATTCCACTTAGAACGATAGGATTTTCATGTGGAAGGCTTCTGTGAAGCTACAAGCACTTGAGAAACATCAATTGAAAGACTGAGCGGTTGCAGGATCAAGCTTTCAACATCCAGGCTGTGAGGGATAGGGTCTGAAGGTTTGGGTGGCATACCATGCCTTGGTTCTGAGTTATGAGAGTGGGCGCAGTGCCCAGGCGAATGGATTCTCTGATCGAGAGGTCGAGAAGCATGGGAAACCACACTTGTCGAGGCCAGTATGGGGCTATGAGTATCATTGATCCTTTGTCCTGTTGTAGTTTCACGATGGTTTTGGCCATCAGTGGTATTGGAGGATATGCATATAGGAGGCCTGTGTTCCAGGGGTCAGCGAAGGCATCCATGGCTAATGTGTTTTGTTGTCTGTGCAGGGAGCAGAATCTGTCCACTTTGTGATTCAGTTCGGATGCAAAGAGGTCGATGGTTGGTTGACCCCAGCGTTGGAAGAGTTTGCTCGCCACGTCGGGATCTAGAGACTCGTGGGGATGGAACTTTCGACTGAGGCGATCTGCTAGTAGGTTCTGTACACCTGCTAGATAGGTGGCACAGAGGTGCATGGAGTGTGCAAGGGCCCAGCCCCAGATCTGCGCAGCTTCTTGGCAGAGGAGATAAGAGCCCTTTCCTCCCTGTTTGTTCAAGTACCACATTGCAACTGTGTTGTCTGTATGGGAAGAGTCTTGTGTGAAAGGCAGTCCTTGAATGCATAAAGAGCATAACGTATGGCTCGAAGCTCCAGGAAGTTGATTTGATATTTTGCTTTGAGTTGTGTCCAAGTACTTTGAGTTTGAAGGTTGTTCACGTGAGCTCCCCAACCTAAGTTGGATGCGTCTGTAGTTAAGATTACTTGTGGAATTGGCTGCTGGAAGGGTAGACCTGTCAGCAGGTTGGCTTTGTTTGTCCACCATAGACAGACGCAGTTGGTGGGTTACATTAATCTGGGATGAAAGAGGTTGAGTGGCTTGGAGCTTGGAGTCCATTGAGTTATTCTCATGGCCTGCCTGGCCACAGGAGTGACGTGGACCGTGGAAGCCATGTGGCCCAGCAATATTAGGAATTGATGGGCTGAGGCTGTTCTCTTTGTGCGCAGAGACATAGCCAGTTGGGAGAGAGTGTCTGCTCGGTCGTTGGGTAAAAAGGCCTTTGCGACTGTGGTGTCCAAATCTGCTCCGATGAAAGTAAGGGGGTGAGATGGAGTCATGTGGGATTTTGGGTAATTGATGAGAAATCCCAAGGATTGTAGCAGAGTTATGGTGAGGTCGAGCGCTTCAAGAGCTTCTTGTTTGGAGTGGCTCTTGATTAGCCAGTCGTCGAGGTAAGGGAACATGTGAACAGTGTTCTTGTGCAGGTGGGCAGCCACTACTGCTAAGCAATTCGTAAAAACCTGAGGTGCTGAGGCAAGGCCGAATGGTAGAACTCGGTATTGAAAATGTCCGTGACCCACTAAAAAGTGCAAATATTTGCGATGATGGGGGTTTATGGCTATATTTGCGTACGCGTCCTGAAGATCCAGAGAACAGAGCCAATTTCCTTGTTGTAGAAGGGGAAGTAAGGTTCCAAGAGACACCATTCTGGATTTTTCTTTTTGGAGAAATCTGTTGAGATTGCAAAGGTCTAAGATGGGGCAGAGCCCTCCTGATTTTTTTGGAATTAGAAAATAGGGGGAGTAGAACCCTCTGCCGGTTTGTGTTGAGGGAACGGGTTCTACAGACCTGGCTTGAAGAAGGGCAGAAAGCTCTGACTCCAGCATCGGTGTGTGGTCTTTTCGGGCCCATAGTGGATTTGGTGGAGAGTCTGGGGGTGCTATGAGGAAGTTTAGATGGTATCCTTTGGTTATGATTGAAATTATCCATTGGTCTGTTGTTATGAGGCGCTACTGATGTTAGAAATGGAGCAATCGGCCTCCGACAGATATCTCTGGATTTGGATTTATTGAAGACTGGCAACCATTCTCTGGAAATATATCAAAATCCAGATGCTGGACCAGGCTGTGGGGCTGGTTGAGCTCTGGGCATTTTGGGCTGGCATGTATATCATCTGTGAGGGACTTTAGCAGGCTTCGCTCTAGATGCAGGAGGGTAATACTTGCGAGAGCGGTAGAACGGTTTCTTGGGGTCCCTTCTCATGCTTCTGCGAAATGAGGAGGGAGCATCAGTGGTCACTGTAGACAATTGGCGCAGTGTCTCGTGGTGGTCTTTTAACTGAGTCACTGCGTCTTGAATTTTATCCCCAAAGAGATTGCCCCCAGTGCACGGGAGGTCAGCGAGTTTGTCCTGGACCTCAGGTCGTAAATCAGAAGCCTTTAACCAAGCCCATCGTCAGGCACTGATTCCCGTTGCTGATAAGCGGGAGGCAATTTCAAAGGAGTCATATGCTGCCCGAACTTCATGCTTTCCTGCCTCAAGGCCCTTGTGAAGAATAGCAGTTAGACTCTCTTGATATTGCTGAGGCAATGAGTCTGCAAGGTCCTGAAACTGCTTCTACAGGTTTCTCTGGTATTGGGTCATGTAGAGACGAGCCCAGGCATAGCACACACACGGTGTGGGGGTCCATAATGGACATTGTTCACGGACAGTCTGGGCATTTTTGAGACCCGGTCACCATGTCGGTGGAAAGGGTGCGATAACGGTCGGTGGCCTGTGGGAACCGAGTGGCAGGTGGGAACCGGCCGGAAACATGACAGAGTACTCACCGAGCAACAGCATCATCACAATACATGATGCCCACAGATTTTCCAAAAGAAACAGGCAGAAATTATGCAATATGGATAGAAAAAACAATACACACAGTGTAGGCATATAGTCCAACATTTCATATAGATCCAACATAGGTTTCCTTCGTAGACCTGTTTCAAGTGTGAGTGGCTAAGGAGCGAATGCAAGAAAAAAGTTGAATATTATCCAGTTTTTTAAAAAAATTCTTTTTATAGCTCCTGGAAAAAATACTATGACCTTAGGATAATGCTGATTGCAAGAGAAGAGGATGCAAAGGCAGTGACACCAGGTAACAAAATGTCAAATTCTATAGCAAACTGTGGGCGGAGCAGTAGCTACTTGTTTAGGCAACACAGTCTGAGAAAGCTCACCAGTCAAAAAGTCGGCTGTACATGCAACAGATATGCCGCTCCCAGCAGCTTGGACTGGCTTCCATACATGTTCAGTCTGTTTCCTGCCTTCATTCAGCTGAATCAAAGTGCTCAGAGCTCTCTATACTTCTTATTTAGTGCTACTTTTTTTTATGCCTCTAAGAACACCATTTGGCATTTACAGTTGGCGCAATGTGTTACCAAAATGTTTAGACTGGGAAAGGCAAACTGAAATCTTCGAGTGCCACAAACAGATCTAGTTTGTATTGCTTCCACAATGACGATTCATGAGATGTATACATTTGACCCACAAACCAGTTTAAGCTGCATAGTTTTGCTATCCTGGAAACTAGTCCTATTCACAATCATCAAGGATGCAAGTTTGTCGTCATGAATTGGGAGCCCTTTCTATTCACTGTCTGGCATAAAATTTGACATTTTGTTATAAGGTGTCATTGCCTTTTCCAACCTCTTTTCCTGTAACCAGCATCGTCCTTGTGTCTTGTTCTCTAGTATTGCTTTATTTTGAAATAATCTATGGATACTCTGCAGTCTGATGATTCTGTGTATGTGGGTGAAGCATTTCTATTGATTTTCTTATTCTATGTACCTGCAAGATTAAAAAAAATGTATGTATTTATATTTTGATAGCTTGTTGACTACCATGTTGCTAGCAGATTCAAGTTGCACTGCTAGTAGGGGAAGGCATTCTATTTAAAAAAAAAAAAAAAAAGGTTTAATTTCCTTTATTATTCCTTTTGTGTCATTTTTCAATTTATTTTGTTTTTATTTCAGTGTTTGATTTTAGTGTGTGCTAAAATGTTTTAATGTGCACTATTGTCAAAGAGCATGCACTATTTCAAAAAGCACTCACCAAAACATTTGAAGGGTTAAGTTTCAAAAGCATGTGTAGGACTAAAATCTGCTTTTCAAATGACTACTCATCTGTAACTACTAGCATGTGCTTGGTATGTAACTAATGTGTTTCTAAGCATCTTATTTTGTTTCTGCATGAAGTGCTCCAACAGCTGATCTCATCTCCCCTACCCTTTTCCTCCTCACCCAAAAAAACCCAAAAACCCAGCAGTGTGCTCCCCTGACAACAGCACTTTCAGTCTCTTAAAAGGCAGCCTTTTCAACCCTCCCCACAAGAATCCTGCTCCCTTGAAAGATAGCACTTCCACTTCTCCTCCTCCCCTAATGAATAAAACTCAGGCTCCTCTTCCTCTCAATGGAGGAAATCACAAAAGCATATTTTGCAGTTGGCATATTTGTAATGCATGCTACTGCTGAAAGATGAGAACACTTTAGTAATACTGTGAAAGGAGGGTTAATGCAAAATGCGAATTGAAACATCCTGTGTTATAGGACTGATGCTGTCCGATAGCCCTGTGAAGGCAGGAAAAAAAAAAAAAGACTATTATAGTCATATCTCAGCTCAACTGTGGATGGCTGACCACAATGGATTCTCATGGTCTGGGACTGACTAGGAAACTACAGACAAAAAAATAAATAAATAAATAATATATATATATATATATATATATATATATATATATATATATATATATATATATATATGATATTGGCTTCCTCCAAGGGTGCACAGTTTTACAGTTTTAGTGCTATATAACCTTAAGAAATATCACAGTGGTCTTTGGTCTGTTTTCTCCCCATCTATGGAAGAGAGCATCAAAATCAATCCATAAACTAAACAGATGGTAATGATACAATGTCATGTAGCAGTAGTGTGGCGTTCTCTCAATAAACCATCCCTCCCGCTCTACAATGCACTTATTCAGTCCCCTGAAAAATAGCAGAAATGCATAGACCTTACACAGGCCCCTGTCTTTAAGAAACACACATGCATTATGACTGTGGAGTCGAATATATTACAGTGCAGCCCACCATCAGGCTGCTAACATCAGTCTATAACTCTGGTAGACAGACGGTGGTCATTTTAAACCTCTGCTTCTTAGTATCTCACATGAGAGGCTGTGATAGAGACAGGCTGTCCTGCTTCAGGAGGGAAGAAGGATGGGGAAGGGAAGACTGGAGTGTTTTTAAGTGGCTTTCTTTAATTCTTGAAAGAAAACCAATGACCTCTTGATCTTCTTTCTACTGAAGTTAACACCCAGGTTTTGGAAGTTTGTGCCCGCTGATAGGCATCCACGTATCAGATGAGAGTCCCTGAAGACAGCAAGGATTTCTTAGGAAAGGGTGTGCCAGTCTAGGAGCTAGATGGAAGAAAATGCTAGTCGGATTTCAGAGAACTAATCTTTCCCTGAAAAGCCCTATGATTAATGAGAACATTACTATTTCCCATGTCCTTCTCTCTTATGAGAAAAAATAGAAAGAGAGAGGCTTAGAGTTAAGTATATTTATCTATTATTTTTTAAACACATTTATCATTTTATTAAACACTGGTCAGCTCCTGTGGCAGACAGTACTGGGGATCGGGATATAAAGAAAATTAATCAATGGAAAAAAAATTGGAATGTTAAGAAAAATGCTAAAGGCAAAAAAGCCCAAACTCGCTAGCAGCTTTAGATAAAGTGAAAAAGTAGCCAATGGAAGATCAATATTAAACACCACACAGATTTTGTTTTAATTCTCACAATCTCAGCTGGAATGAAGTGTTATAAAGCCAAATAAAACCAAACTAATCTGGCCGGGAGCCATGGAAATGCACTTTCAAACCTTCATTTGCTTGAACGAGGAGATGAAAAAAAAGAAAAAAAAGAAAAGAAAGAAACCTATTGCAAAGTAGGCCAAATCAACCTCCAAAGCGAGCCCAAGCTTTCTAAGGCTTTCCTTGCCTGGAAGAGTCACCACCCTGATCCCTCATTAAAACGAATGCAAACCATTTGCAGCAATCTTCTGCTTGTGCCATCTCCAAATGAAGGCAGGCATTGCATAATCCCGGCAGCAAGAGCTCCTGACAGGTGGATGATTTATGCTCTAAGTCGGAAGAATCGGACAGCTTGCCGAGGAAACAGCGTGAGCGAAGCGGTGGCAAGACAGATGCTCTCAGTGGTCTTGCAGAGGCTGGCAGGCTCCAGCCAGCTCAGGTGCAATCCCAGCCACTTCGGTACGGAGCCGATATCACCTGCATTCCAGCATTGACCAGATACTCTGCATGTGCTCTGCTAATGGGGGAGGGTTAACAGAGAGAGTGCTTTTATATTTGTGTTTGATTCACATCAGCATTAGCATGAAAATACTCTCAAAAACAGAGCAGGCTTGGAAAACTCTGACTGACAAGGGAATATGAAGTGTAATTCCAATTATTTACTGCAGTAAGTGCCAAAGGCTGTATGATGTGACTAGTTGCATTTATGACAGAAGAAAAGGAATACTATATACCTCTTATAACTCGGGCTCCTATCTGATGCATCCTGGTGCTTCTGTATTCCCACTTACTGGTCACCAGCACCTCTGCAGTGATCAAACACGCAGACTCATGGTTCATGCACAGGCCTCTCTACCCCCTCACTTTTGGCTCAGGACTCCACCCCTAGCAGCAGGGTCAAGAGCCTTCCCAGTCAGTCCTTAAAAATGCAGCAGTTAGAGGGGCTTAGAGGAACTGGAATCACTGCTGATCCCAGATTTTCTGCTTCCTGAAGAGGGATAAGGAAGAGAAAACAACATTGCCTTTGAGCTAGACCTGTAAACGTTTGAGGCCATCAAAGTCTCTCTGTTTACTTTTAGCAGGTAATTATCCCCTCTGCTCTGAGCCCCTTGAAAGTTCAGGAATGCCAGAGTTGGGTGGAAGGCAGGAAGCTTATTTACATAATTCAGCAGTCTGAGAGATGTACCATTGTATAAAGTACAGAGAGGGAGTCTGAGAAAAAGCAGACAGGGCAGGAAGACTGAAGAGACAGGAGATAGAGCGCTGTCAGAAATTAAAAGGGTTTTATAGCCACCGCTATGAAAGACAGGGTAAGGAATGGAGCAGGGCAGGATGCTGGCCACACTGTCCAGCCATGTCTATCTAGGGTCCCCCCTCAAAAAAAAAAAAAATGTAGTTCTGGCTATGCCCCTGGTAATACGTTTTCACATTGCACACTTTGTTCATTATTACTCCCCTGTAAATAAAGCCCGAATTGTGCACTACATAAAATCTTAAAATTATAATGATTACAACTTCACAAACTTGATGGGAACTTTTCATTCATCTTGTGGTCATGCGTCCAGGACAGCAGTCCTCAACCCTTCCTTGGAGATTCCCCTATCAGTCTGTTTTTTCAGAATACATACAATGAAAGAGATATATTTGCATACAATGTAGGCAGTGCATACAAATATATCTCCCATACATATTCACTATGAATATCCTGCAAACCAGGCTATGGGGGCAGGATCCCCAAAGACTGGGCTGCAGACCACTGAGCCAGGCAATATTTGCAGGAAATTACTGAAACTGGTCAATTAGAACAATCGATTTGGTCTTTTCTGGTGAAATCTCTCAAACTTGTGGTCACGTTAGCCATGAAATAAATGGGAATCAGTCTCAGTAGGTTAGTAGCTCCTCTGGTTTTACTGATTTTGATGTAAAATAGATGCATTTTCATGTTAAAAGAGATGCCATCCATGTCATGCTTATCAGTTAAGCTAAGCTTTGTACAGCTATATTGGACGATCTTGTTTCACTAGGTTCTGCCCATTAGCATGTCATTTTTGCTGTAACTCTCTTGTAAATAACCAGCGAGCTAAGGATTTGCTCTCCACTACAACGTTCAGCACAAGGATTTAAAACATAAGCACTAACCACCTAAAATTTTTTCTATATAGACAACAGAGGTGTGAAATAATAGCTGAAAAAAATACCACTCCAATTTGACCGGCTGCAGAATTAGTTAAAAAGAAAAATACAGGCTATAGTTATGGGCAGTAAAGTATTTTTTTTGCTTCAGGGGTCTCAATGCATCCTGGTCTGTGGTGTAGGTGTAAGTAAGGAAATCCACTGTCTCGGTGAATTCACCAACCTTTCCCCATCATAAAAAAACAGAGACATTAACTTTTAAACAGCACCGCGGGCGTACGTGTAGGCACATATACCGGCTTGCACGAATGGACACGGCCATTTTATACCATACGCATGTATATGCGTGTATGACTATAAAATCGGCTGTACACGCGTACACGTATGCCCAATTTTGCACGGAACCACGCTTGTGCGCGCAAATGCCGGCTCTACTGCATAAGTGGGGGGGACTTTATTAGATAGCGCGCTGACAATTACCAGTTTCCCCAGTCTGTTTGCCCAAGTAAAGGCTAGGACTTCCTAACCCCCTAATTAACCTTCCTCCCTTTTACCCCCGACCCTTCAAACCCCGCTGACTAGCCCTGATTTTTAAACTTGCACGCCATCTATAGCAGAAGTAAAGTTGTGTGGTAGGACACCCTGGTGCACACTTCTGCACGTAAATACTTACGCGCAGACTTCAGGTTACAGACGCAGAATGCCCATGTCCCGCCCATGCCCCTGCTACTTTTTTTGACTTCCCGATTTGTGCGCATACCGGGAGATACGCACGTACTTGGGGCGCCTCTTATAATCTGCGCGGCGCTTGCTGGCCCGAGATACTCCCGTATCTCCCCAGCTTTGGTGCACATATCTCATCAGGGCTTAATTTGTAAACAAAAAAACAAGTGGAAAGGAGGGGTCGGAGCCAGGAGCGGGAATGAACTCCCACGCTCTCTCTCCCATACAGACACAAACACTCTCTTCACACTCTTCCCTCTTTATTCCAGTGATTCTCCATTTCCAGCCCCTAGTAGTGCTCAACCCCTGGGATCTATCACAGTTTTGGGATCCTGCCAGATACTTGTGATCTGGATTGGAAGGATACTGGGCTTGACGGACCTTTGGTCTGACCCAGTGTGGCAAACGTTATGTTCTTATGTTTAATCTTCACTTGATGATCAGTGGTGGGTGAAGGACAGCTGAGACTAAGCACTCTTGAGGGCTGGAAATAGAGGATGGTGGAGGGAATGGGGTCCTTTTTCTCTACTCTTCTCCTCCTCTTCTTTGTTCTGGGGATCCTGGACCTCGATTCTGAGCCCCCCCCCCCCCAAATATATCCACCAGTGTGGTCCTTGTTTGCCATCAGCCTCCATAGCCCCAAGTCTCATCCCTAATGCTTGATAGAATCCACTAGCGCCCAAACCCCAGAAAACTACCCTCGCCAGCAACTTTCTTCTTTCTCCTCCTTTTTATGTCTGAATCAGCTGGCTCTCTTCTGCCTTGTGTGTGTGGGTGGGTGGGGGAATGAGAGCAGACTGGTATGTACCTCCCAATCTACTCGGACTAGGGGAAGGGGGCCTAAAATTCACAAGCATGGTCTTCTCTTTTCTTCCTTGGGGGAGAAAGGAAAGGAACTGCCCTGTATGCCCTCCTCACTCACCCACTTCTAGCCCCGCCCACTTCACTCTTTGCCTGTCCCTCCAATTGCTTCACTCGCAGACTGCCCGTTCCAACTCGGATCATCTCACTCACCCCTCTGTCCTTCCAATTCCTACACTCCCCCCCCCCCCCCCCCCAAAGATGATGCAGCCCAGGAAGCCAGCATGATAAGCAGTGGGAGGGCCAGTATACCAACACACCAATAGTGGGACAGGCAGGCATTCACCCCGTGTGCCTTCGCCCTCATTCGTTCGTCCTCACAGCCTCTTCAGTTGTGCTGGGAAGTGGCTGCCTTCGTCTTAGGGTAAGCAGCTCAAACACTGTCTGCTCTGTTTCCTCCATGAACTGGAGGGCCAGAAATGGTTTGTACCACTACTGGCTCATAAGAGGAGCCAGAACTGATTTACACTGTTGGCTCTACTCTACTTCCTTAAGTCCCGAAAAAAAGGTAGCAGAATGCTGTTATGGGTCATTCCACCAGAAATTGAGCCCTGGGTAACAGATAAAAAAAAAAAGGGGGGTTGAATTAATTTAGCATGTGTTTTAAACTTTTAAGTAGGAGTGCCATTCATCAAGGCCCAGGTTACTACTCACAACTCTCAGACTTGTGCTAATTCAACCTCTTTGTGTCTGTTCTTTTCTCTGCAGTGTCTGTTTCAGGATCATCCCCTTCCCTACAGGAAGTGGTGGGGGCGGGGAGGGGGTGCAGCTGGATTAGGGAGCAGAGTGGGTGTTCTCTATCTGCTCTAGGAGCAACTGCTGCCCTCCTCTTCCTTATGGGCTACCTGGAGGAGAAGGTGGGGCAGAATGCCCTTGGCTGCTTTCACTGTCAAGTCTGAAAAGAAATGGCAGAACGCCATTCCAGGCTGTTCCCCCACAAGTTACGCCCTGGTTCTTATAGAGCAAAGCTTCTAGAGTCAAGGGGGTTAAAAACAAAATCTGCATGAACATATTTTAAGTTATCAGCGCTGAATCTATGACTCTGCTGAGGCTGCAGGCCACGTGAACAGATGGGGTCAAAAGGTCAGACCAAGGATGAGAATTTAAGACACATACAGCTCTTTAATCAGATAATTTATACAAGAAAGTCACTCTGTAGAAGGCACGTGTCAATGGACGCTCCAAAGAAAGGAGAGAGAGAGAGAGAGGAAAAGCCAGGAAATAGAAAAAACAAATGAGACCAAATGGGATGAGTTGCTAGCAATTCCGAATGCCTCCTGACTTCAAAGTTCTCCCTAGAGAGAAAAATCCAACAGTTGAAAGAGACACACTCTGCATCTAAATGCTCTTTTTTCTAACTTCATTAGGCGGCTGTGTTTAAGAACCCTGTATAACAAATACTTTAATTGCCGTGGGTGGCGGATGAAGCAGCAGATGTGGACATTCCTCCATGCACAGAAAGAAAACTAAATGGCAGAAAGCATGTTAAACTATAGATTGAAAAAACAAATGCAGGCACACTGTAAGAAACAACATTTCTTTTCATTTCTCATTTATTTTTATGCATGCAGTCAATTATCAGCCTCACCACCTCTGCATCCTTAAATCTAGCAGGCAGTAAAGTAAAAGTCACCTAATAGGTGAGTGCATGAGTTCTGTGGAATGGATGAAAATCCTGTTTACCAACAGACCACGTATTTCACATACCAGCTACATATTCTGTAGTGTAACCCTACAAGTCCCATGATTAAACATTTCTGCTAGATCAAATATCCAGCCAGTCCCTTTTTAGCTCTATGATTAAATGACACATTATTCATTTATTAAGCAAAGAAACTGATTTCAAATTGAATTTAGCTTTCACTTCATTATCATTTTTCAGCTTTCCTAGCCATTATGTAGACTTGTCCCAGCGCAGTTTTATCGATTGGATTGAGCGATATGAAATCTAGTACAGTGGTGGTGGTGCACCTGTGTTCTATCTATGTAAAGGCTGGAGATGCCAGACAATAAAGATCAGGCAAAATACACATCAGATCTTCACCAGGTTCCCAGGCTAGGGGTGACAACTGCTCCAGGGTGTAAGGAACAGGCTTAAAACTTACTGCATGCATGAATTTATAGTTCTGATTTTCCCATTGGTTTCCCAAAGAAAATCAGAACTAGAAATCCATGCATGCATTCGGTATGAATCCAGGACAGGATGAGCCTGTTCCTCATGATGTGGAGTAAGTTGGCAACCCACTAATGCAGGGGTGGGCAATTCCGGTCCTCAAGGGCTGCAAACCCAGGGGCGGTTCCATAATGAGGCAGGGTGAGGCAGCTGCTTCAGGTGGCAGAATTTTGAGACGGCAAAAAATGCCTCTCTCAGAACGCCGCTGTGGCATCTGCCTCACACTGGCTGCCACTGTGCGGCTGCTGACTGCCTCACACGCAGCTGCCCTCTGTGTTCACAAAGTGGCACACATCTAATGATCTAAAAAAAAGAAGAAAGGTGTGGCGTCCCACATCACGCGGCGCAGGCTCAGCATTTTCTGGTGTTGTGACCCCTGCCTCCAAAATAAAGTATGTAAAAAAAAAAAAAAAGAAAGAAAAACCGCTGCAACATTCCTATACCCAGGTCCCCTTTGCTGCTGCCTTCTTGGCCACTCATCTCAGCAGCCTGAGGGAGAAGAGGTGGCCAGGCAGAGACCATACCTGGGGAACTCTCCAGATTTGACCCGGAGACTCCGGAATTCTAATTGAATTGCTGGGTCTCCGGACCAACACTTATAATCTCTGGGTGCCTTGCAGTTACTGCGCTAGTGAAGCAGCCAGATTAGAAGGTATCTGATTGGCCTACATGGGCCAAATGAATGCCTCCTTCCTTTTCCCAGCCCTGTGACCAATCAGAGGCCTCCTATCTTCTTCCTGTGCCTGTGGACCAATGGTATGCCTCCTCCCTTCTTCCTGACTGTGCTGGCAGGAAGAAGGGAGGAGGCCTCCGACTGGCCTGTGGGAACATGAAGAAGGGAGGAGGGTAATAGCAGAAGAAGAAGTAGAAGATGCTGCTGCTGTTGCTATTGGCTGGAAGGAGTCCTCCTTCTATCCCCAAGAGGAGGTTGTTGCTACTGGTGAGTTTAGGTGGGGAGAGGTATTCAGTGAGGGGGAATATTTGTGCATAAATGTGTGTGTGTGTGTGTGTGTGTGTATATATATATATATGTGTGTGAGTATGAGTGTGTGTGTGTGTGTGTGTGTGAGGGGTCATGTGTATGTGTAAATATCTGAATGGGTGTGTGCATGGGGGAGGGAGTATGTTAAGGGGAGGGGAAGAGCATGTCTGTGAGAGTGTGCTTGTGTAGGAGGAAGAGAAGTGAAAGTATGAATGAGTATGACTGTGAGGGTGAGTGGGCATATGTGTGTGTGGAAGAGGGAGAGAAGTGAGTGAGTGAGCATGTGTGTGAGAGGGATGTGTATGGGGAAAAATGAGAGGAGTAAAAGCTGTAAGTAAGCATGTGAGAATGTGTCAGTGAATGAGGAATGAGAGCATGTAAGAATGAGTGTGTGTGTGTGTATGTGTGTGTGGGAAGTGATCGTGAACATGTGAGTGTTAATGCGTGTGTGTGTATGAGAATAAATGTGCACATCTGGTCCCTCGCCCCTGCCTCCCCCCGCACTCATGGTAATTTCAGAGTGACTGGAAATCAAAAGTTCCCAGGTATGGCGGGGACTCATGCTGTGGAAAAAAAAAGCTGAGTTTGCCAAGGGTCCAGGATGTCAGTGAGGGGGCCGCGAGGTGGAATGGGACAGCTGCAGCCTGCAGCAGAGATGATTTTAAGGCAGCAGCAGGCTGGCAGCTCACATACACTATGGAGTTTGACTGGGACGGGGAAGGGTAGCTGCTGGGATGAGGAGCAGAGCAAGAGACCTAGAAGGCATTGTGTAGGCAGGCTGCAGACCCCACTCCAGTAGCAGAGCTGCCTGCAGTGATACTTCTCTGGAACATACTAAATATGCAGCGGCTGCTCCCCCTCCTGGAGAGAGACAGACACTGGAGTCTTGGGGTGGGTGGGGTAAGACAATAAATGAAAGAGACTGGGCTTGGGGGGGGGGAGTTCATAGTGACTGTTGAGACTGTTTTAGGGGAAGGGAATGACAGTGACTGGAGAGAGACAGACTGCTCTGGGGGGGAGACAGTGATTGGACAGAGACAGGCAGATCTGGGGGCTGACTGACTCATGAGAGAGAGAAAGAGTCCAGTCTTTTGGGGGAGTGGGTGACAGTGATGAGAAAGAGAGACTGGTCTTGTGAGGGAAATGACAGTGACAAGAGAAATATTAATCTGGGAGAGAGGTAACAGTGATGAGAGAGACTGGTCTGGGGGAGAGGTGACTGACAAAAGAGAGATCTGGGGAAGGGTGATAGTTGCAAGACAGAGAATGGTCTGGGGAGAGAAAATGGAGAGTGAGCACTGATAGCCTTTGGGTAGAACGTGTTGGGTGGTCTCCCTGGGCACCACCAGCATCACCTATCCCGTCGCGAACCAAAGAGAGGCCTGGTGGGACCACGGCAGACCTCATCCCGATGTGGCCTGAAGAGACAGGGATGCCCTGAGAATGTGAATGAGTGAGCTTATGTGTAGGTGTCTGTATATGTATGCATGCAAGAGAGTGAGCCTGTGTGCTTGTGTGTGCTGGCACATGAGACCCTGTGTAGATGTGTCATTGCTTACAAGAGAGTGAGAGGCTGTGTGCGTGCATGGGTGTGTTCATATGCAAGCCTATGTGCATTTGTGTGAGACAGCCTGTGTATATGTGGGTGTGTGAGAGAGAGAGCCCGTATGCATGTGTACATGGTGGTTCGTGAGAGCCTGTGTGCATGTGTGTGTGGTGTGTGAGAGAGCCAGTGTACATGTGTGAGTGTGGTGTGCGCGAGAGCCTGTGTATGTGAGAACAGGGAGAGAAAAGCCTGTGTATGTGAGAGGGGTTCTGTATGCTTGTGTGGTCCCCCTCCCTTAATACACAACCATTTTAGGATGACTGGAAATCAAAAGGTATCAGGTATGGAGAGTGGGGAATTTTTGTTTATTCTTTTTAGATTTAACTGATGAATGTTATTTGATATGTCTGTTGTTTTGAAATATTTTATTGTTTGATATCCTGTTCATCAGTCATTTTGAAATATTTATTCTATTGCTATAGTTTTACTATAATGGTTAATGTTATATTTCTTGATTTTATTAATGTTTTATGAGGAATGATGATGTTTCTGTTTTTACATTGTTGCACTGCACACAGGTCTGGCTTCATGCAGTTTCCAGTTCAGTTTTTGTCTGCACATTTCTGTTTATATTTTATTCTATATTTGGTGTCGATCCGTCTGTGTTTTACACGTGTGATTGAAGTGACATATTCTGCTGGTATGTAGTTTCTGTGTAGGGATCTAGCAGCCTGGCTTATTCCTAATAGAAGGTGTATTGATGTTTTAGAACCTGGTGTAATATTTGTAAAACAGCACTAAGCATTTAGTGCTGTTTTATTATGGGAGGTTTATTTATTTAAAATATTTCTAGGCCGCTTATAGCAAACATATTGCACTAAGCAGATTACAATATAAACATAAATACATCGTAATAGGTTTCCTATATTATCATTGCTCAGATTACTCATGGCTTTCTGAGGGCCAAGCCCACATCAAATGTACTTTACGATAGGCTTATTACCAAACGTCTTTCTTGCAAGGTTTTCTTGTTGGCACCAGTGTAGTGCATGTACAAATAATACACATTTTGCTATGATAATTTTACCTCTAAAGGCTATGAATATCTTTTTTCATGTACAAGCTGTTATTATAAACGCACAGTTTTTAATTGTTTGTGGTGAGGGTTAGTGTGTAAAGTTTGCCTAGTGCGCCTGATATCCTTGCACCAACCTGGAGAGAGTGTGCCACACATAGACCCCCCACCATTCATCAATTCCCACTTCTCCAGGGGACAAATGCTGTGGAAATGTGGGAGGCAGGCTGCAGTGTTTCTGGGAGTGTAGCAGGGTTGCCGGCTTCCAAGAAATATCATCAGTGATGCACTGTCTGCCACTTCTTTGGGAATTCTGACCCTTGCTATCCCCTTTCTGTAGCATTTCCAATCACCAGAAGGGCCAGGCTCCAAGGAGTCCCCTCTGCACCCCATGACCCTCTCGATGATTTGACCTGTTTTGTGCTTTTGGAATAGGGGGGCACCATCTTATCCCTCGCCTCAGGCAGCAGATTGCCTTGAGCTGCCCCTGTGCAAATCAGTTGGGTTTTCAGGATATCCCTAATGAATATGCATGGTATATATTTGCATACTCACGCAAGCACAGTGTGAACACTATAAGAGAGGGAAATAGTATCTTAACTATTCACCCAACCATATATTAAACTAGACTGGAGACAATATCATAGGCGAAGTGCTCACAACCAGTTCTCGATCTGCTGTCTCTCGCCCTCAATGGGCCGCAGGCAGTAATCAGCCTGTGAGCTCAAATGGTTTTAATCATTTATTGTCTCCTGTCTACCCAAACCCTCACTCCAACGAACATACTTTATTTAATCAAATAATCTCTAAACCATGAAAATGCAAAATTTATCAAAGCAGCTCATATATTTCTCAAAATCTGTAGACTTACTACCGGTTAGTAACCCACTAATAATCAACAAGTATTCAGCCACGTGAGTGGTCATTCAAATATCAAAAAGGTATACTTCCATTATCCACTCACCTTCTGTTGTGTGATTATATATTTGCATACAACATAGACAGTGTGAGTATAAATTTCTGTCATGCATACTCATTAGGGATATCCTGAAAACTCGACTGGTTTATGGCCCTCGGGACTGGAATTGCCACCCTGTGCTAGTGCACATTTGGTAAACATCTCCTGCAGTCCAAGAGTGGCTGGATCAAGGTCCTGCGACTCAGCTGTGCTAAAAATCAGAAGAGGTTTAGATATCGCTTGTTACAATGTGACCGTTTACTTATTCACAAGGGCCTGCATTAGTGTAAATCAGGAGTTCATCTGCATTGCAAACGCAACATTTGTGAAGCTTTTGCCTATTCCTCTTCTTCCCCAGATTCAAAGACTGATGGATGCTTCAATGCTGAAAATTCCTGTTTGAAAATGAAAAGCAATCACTGAGTCTGATGCTCCAAACAGTTTTGTATCCAGGCTCCTCTGCAGTACAGCAGCTCCAATGCACCACAGGAAAGAAACCAACCCCAGTATGCACATCTAGTGATACACCCAAAGTTAAGAAGCAATGTTTTAAATGAATTATGCTACAGAAAGGATAAACTATGAGAGGAAAATGGCATTTTTGTAAAATAAGATATATTTTCTGTTGCTCCCCCTCCCCAGTCCATTTATTTTGGTATCTTTATCCCCCACTAAGGCCTAGGTAGGTTAATGTTTCCCTTCTGGTTTACTGTCTTCAAAACAAGGGGCAGATGCAGAAAGGACTCCAGCTGCTTGTTCTCCCGCTTTAAGTGTGTGATGGAGCCAATATGCCCCATAGGGAATAAAGACAAAGTAGACAACCAAAGCAGCACACAAAACCCCAGGGACAAAAGACAAGCACTTAAGAATAAAGCTTCAGGAAGATAAGAGAAAAATTAAAGGTGTTCCTGGGCCAGAGCTCCGAAAGAGAAAGGGCAGAGCTGCACCCCAGCTAGTCACTCCTAAGGCCTGGAAAAAGGAAAAGAACCTGCTTGATTTGCCCTGTGGTTTCTCAAATAAAAATGTATCTTGCAGGTGAGTATTGGCACCTTTTTTTTTCCAGAAAGAAAGCACTGGCTATTGTGCTGGAATGCATGTTCCTTGTGAGAGGAAAAGATGGCTGCTGCTGGAAACTACAGTACCCAGGTTGCCTAAGGGTAGAGGCTGGCCTTGGTGATTGACAGAGGGAGATAAAGGAGGGACTTGAGGGTGGAATCCCAGGTGAGGGAGGTCAGAGATTCTAGGCACACTGGTTAAATGTAAAATAAGTGCGCGGACTCAAGGGAGAGAGGAAGAGAAGGAGAAAGCAAGGCCAAAAGAGGACTATAAATTATGTTTATTTTTTTACTATATTGTATACTGGGTTCTGCCAGAGCCTGTGGAACAAAGAGTATTACAGATTGCAAGTTTACTACCCTCTATCTAGAGCCATCTTTGTCAGGGTTTGCAAAACTGAAAGATGACTGCAAGTTGTTCGGCACCTCCAGAGCCTGTACAGCTAAAAGAGGGTTACAAACTAAGTTTATTAACCTCTATATTTTAGGTCAGAATTCACAGGAATCTGCAAAGCTGAAAGGGGGTCTACAAACTGTAAGTTTACTATGTTCTTCGTTATCCTGGATTCTTTCAGAATCTATAAAGTTAACAGAGGGGCCCCTGTGTTGCTAATGCTCTAGATACAAAGATCTCAAAAGTTTTATAATACAGTCTGTTTAAAATAAAACCGCTTCTCATTGTAAGGGTACCAGAAGACCCACAGAGTTAAAAGGAATAGCAGGACTCAATGTGAGACTCAAAGTTATGCTGACATATGGTTAAAGACTATTCTGCACACGGTATTCTGTTCGAGTCCACAGGATACAGAATTGACACTAAGCAGTCCACAAGGAAAAGAAGAGTGGAACAAGGAGAAGAAGTAAGGTCTGTGTTCCAGGTCTACTAAGATCCAATACAACTGTACCTAAATAATCAAACTATAAAGAAATTATCGCAGTGCGATAAGTTTACTGTACCACATGATACTACGATAAGAAGCGGTAAATTACCGCATGGTGTGGTAATTCTAAAATTTTCCTAAACGCGCCCCTTTTTCTTAATAAGGGTGTTATCAATGTGATATTAACACATTTTGATGAATCTAGGGGTCAGAGACCTGGTGGAAGGGGGATAAAAACAATGGATTAGTGCTATACCAGGGTAAAAGTTATATACAATGATAGGGTAGATTAACTTGGTGGGGGTGTGGTGCTTTATGTTAGGGATGGCATAGAAACCAACAGGATAAATATCCTGCAGGAGACTAAATGCACAGAATCATTATGGGTAGAAATGCCATGTATGATGGGGATGAGTATACTGGTGGGGGAATACTACCGTCCATCTGTTCAAAATGATCAGATAGGTGATAAAAGGCTAATAGAAATTAGGGAAGCTAACACATTTGGCAGCACACTAATAATTGGAGATTTCAAGTACCCGAATATTGACTGGGTGAATGTAATATCAGAACATGCTAGGGAGGTAACATTTCTAGATGAAATAAATGACTTGTTTCATGGAACAGTTGGTCCAGGAGCCAATGAGAGGGGGAGCCATTTTAGACCTAATTCTTAGTGAAATGCAGGATTTGGTGCAAGATGTAACGGTAGTGGGACCGCTTGGCAACAGTGATCATAACGTGATTAAATTTGACTTGATGATCAGAAAGGGAACATTAAGTTAATCTACTGCTCTAGCATTTAACTGTCAAGAGGGAAACTTGATAAAATGAGGAAAATAGAAAAAACATTAAAAGGTGCAGCTATAAAGGTTAAGGGCCGGATTTTAAAAGATTTACGCGCATCGCCGGGCCTGTTTTATAAAGGCCCGGCGATGCGCGTAAAGCCCCAGAGTCCCGGGGCTTGCAAAAAAGGGGGCGGTCCAGGGGCAGGGCGGGGCCAGAGGCCTCCGACACAGTGGCTGGCAGGCTGCTGGTGCGTGATAAGAATTTGGGGGGGGGGGGGTTAGAGTAGGGCTGGGGTGGAAAGGTTACGGGAAGGGGTGGGAAGGTTAGGTTAGGGGGAAGGGAAGTTCCCTTCCAGGCCGTTCCTATTTTGGAGAGGCCTGGGAGGGAACAGGGGAAGCCCGTGGGCATCGGGCCGCGCAAGGCGCACTAGTGTGCACCCCCTTTGCCCGCGCCGACCCTTGATGTTATAAAAGCGGGCATATATGTGTGCGCGCCGAGTAGCGTGCGCACATGTACGCCCGCGTGTACCTCTGAAAATCTACCCCTAAGAGTTTATATCAATCGTTCAATCATGGACACTGTTTAAAAATACCATTTTGGAAGCCCAGACCAGACGTATTTTATACATTAAAAAAGGTGGCAGGAAAGACAACTGATTGCTGGTGTGATTAAAAGGTGAGGTGAAAGAGGCTATTTTAGCCAAAAGAACTTCTTTCAAAAATTGGATAAAGGATCCACTTGAATAACACAGGAAAAAGCATGAGCATTAGTAAGTTAGATGTAAAACACTGACAAAGCAGGAAAAGAGAGCGTTTTAAAAGAAGCTGGCCACAGAAGCAAAAACTCATAATAAAATTATTTTTAAAATACTAGGGGCTGTGCCCCTGCTCACTTTGCGCGCCAGTCCTGTCAGTGAGCACTCCCTTCTAGACTCCATGTTGGTGCCTTAGGTGAAAAATGCAAGCTGGGTAGAGCAAGTGATTTTAATGAAAGGAGGGGTGAGGAGAGAGCTGTTGTGGGGGTGGGAGAGTAGAGGTGTGTGTTTGGAGGAAAGTGGAGGGTGTAGGTGTTGTGGGGAGATGTGCACTCTTTCCCCGCTCTCTCCTCCTCCTCAGTTCCTCACTGCCCCTTGCCTTCCTCATTCTCCCACTGCTTCCCTCCCTCCAGTCTCCTCCCCCTCACCCCTCCCCTCCCCTTTTTCTCCCATTGGTCCACCTCCCCCAGCCTCCTCCCCTTTTACAATCCCACTGCTCCCTCATCCCCTGCCCTCCTTTCCTTTCACAATGCCACTGCTCCCCTCCCCAGCCTTCCTCTCCCCTCACCCTCCCACTGCTGCCCCTTCCCTTGCCATCCTCCCCTCTCACACTTCCAATACTCTTCCCTCCTCCAGCCCCCTCCCCCTCACTCTCCCACTGCTTCTCCTCCTATAGCCTCCCTCATTCAGTTAATGCTCCCCCTCCTCCAATCCCCTCACTCTTCCACTGGTCTCCCTCTACCCCCTCCTGCCCCTTCCCACTACACCCCTTCACTCCCACTTCTCCTCCTCCTTACTCTCCCACTATTCCCCCATCTTCACTCTCATCAACCTGCTCCAGCACTCCCCTCCCATCTTGGGCTCTGGCATCATTTTTGTGCACTTGGTGGGGCCTGGGAACCCCCACCAGCTATTTTGCTGTCTGCAGTAGGCTTTTCTTTTTCTCCTGCACTGGTGGGGCCCAAGAAATCCTAACCTGCTCTTCTGCTGCCAGTGCCACTGTTCCTCTTTCACTGGTGAGGCCCAGGAATCCCTACCAGCTCGTCTTCTGCTAGTACTGCCATTTTTCTTTTGTTTTCCTGCGTTGGTGGGGCCCAGGAAACCCCACCAGCTTTTCTTCTGCCGGTGCCTCCGTTTGTTTCTTTTTATTTTTCGGTTCCCTTGTGCTGCCTGCTCTGCTTTCACTGGTGAGGCCCAGGAAACTCCACCAGCTTTTCCATGGCTGGTGTTGCTGTTGTGCTCACTGGCCCCATGCTGCAAATGTCCCCTCCTCCTGGTGATGTCATTACATCATACATGCACAGACGTGACATAATGATTACCCAGAGCCCCTAATATTTTTATAGTATGCAGAGATATCTGAAGCAGAAAGCCTGTGAGGAAATTGGTTGGATCATTAGATGATCAAGGGGTTAAAGGGGCAGTTAAGGAAGACATGGCCATAGTGGAAAGAATGGAAGAATTCTTTGCATCAGTGTTTACTGAAGAGGATGTTGCAGAGATACCGATGCCAGAAACTGTATTTAATGGTTATGATTTGTAAGAACTGAAACAAATCAAGGTGAATCTGGAAAATGTAATAGAGCAGACTGACAAAATAAAGAGTAGCAAATTACCTGGACCAGATGGTTTACACCCCAGATTTCTGAAAGAATTAAAAAATGATATTGTAGATCTATTACTAGTAATTTGTAACTTCTTATTAAAATTGTCCATTGTACTTAAAGATTGGAGGGTGGTCAATGCAGCACCAATCTTTTAAAAAGGCTCCATGGGTGATCCAGGAAACTATAGTTCGGTGAGTCTGACCTCAGTGCTGGGAAAAACTGTATAAACTATTATAAAGAACACACATCCAGAATGTATAGAAAGATATGATTTAATGGGCCACAGCCAGCATGGATTTAAACAAGGGAAGTCTTGTCTCACTAAACTGCTATATTGTTTGAAGGGTTTAATAAACAGGTGGAAAACAGTGAGCCAGTGGATTTAGGGTATTTGGATTTTCAGAAGGCATTTGACAAAGTCTCCATTTAGAGATTCCTGAGAAAATTAAAAAGTCCTGAGATAGGAGGCAATATCCTATTGTTGACTGCATACTAGGTAAAATATAGGAAACAGAGAATAGCAATAAATGGCCAGTTTTCTCAGTGGAGAAAGATAAACAGAGTGTCTCAGAGATCTGTTCTAGGACTGGTGCTTTTAATGTATTTATAAATAATCTGGAAAAATGAATGACGAGTGAAGTAATCAAATTTGCAGAAGACATAAAATTATTCTGATTTGTTAAATCACAAATGGGTTGTGAGAAATTGCAGGAAGACCTTGTAAGACTTGGAGACTGGTTATCCAAATGGCACATACAATTTAATATGGATAAGTGCAAAGCAATATACATAGGGAAAAGAAGCCCACACTGTAACTACACCATGTTAGTTTCTATATTAGGAGCTACCACCCAGGGAAATGATCTTGGTATCATTGTGGATAATACTTTGAAATCCTTGGCTCAATGTGCAGTAGTGGTCAAAAAAACAAACAGAATGTTAGGAATTATTAGGAAAGGAATGGTGAATAAAATGGAGAATGTCATAATACCTCTGTATTGCTCCATGATGAGATCACATCTAGAGTACTGTATGCAATTCTGGTCTCTGCATCTTAAAAAAAATATAATTGAATTGGAAAAGGTACAGAAAAGGCGACCAAAATAATAAAGGGAATTGGAACAGCTCCTCTGTGAGGAAAGACTAAAGAGGTTAGTGCTATTCAGCTTGAAGAAGAGATGGCCGAGGGCCTAATTGTGTGTTGAGTGAAAAAGAATTATCTCAGATTTGTTTTAAATGTGCTACTTACTAATTTCATGGTGTGTCTCCTAGTTTTTGAAAACATAAATAACTGATTCAAATTTATCCATTCTATTCTACTCATGATTTTATAGACCTCTATCACAGTGTTTCCCAAACCTGTCCTGGGGAAACCCCAGCAAGTCAGGTTTTCGGGATATCCACAATGAATATGCATGAGATAAAATTTGCATGCTATGGAGGCAGTGCATGCAAGTTTATTCATATTCATTGTAGATATCTCAAAACCTGACTGGCTGGGGGCCCTCCAGGATAGATTTGTGAACCACTATGATAGAGGTCTTAAAATTATGAGTAGAATAGAACAGGTAAATGTGAATTAGTTATTTACATTTTCAAAAACATGGGGATGTACCATGAAATTAGTAAGTAGCACATTTAAAACAAATCAGATAATTCTTTTTCATTCAACACACAATTAAACTCTGGAATTCATTATCAGAAGATATGGTAAAGGCAGTTAGCATAGCTGGGTTTAAAAAAAAAGCTTGGACAAGTTCTTGGAAGACTATAAACTGTTATTAACCAGATAGACTTGGGGAAAGCCACTACTTATCCCTGGGTGTTAGCAGCATGGGATCTATCTACTGTTTGGTATCTTGCTAGGTACTTGTGACCTGGAATGGCCACTGTTGGAAACAGGATACTGGGTTTGATGGACTTTCTGTCTGACAGAGTTACTTTCTAAAAGGGGCTCAGGTGACTCAAAACTATCTGGCATCTGTAGTGAGCAGTAAGTTAAGTCTGTTGGGTTTCTAACCAAAAGATACTTTGCTGGTTTGTATCTCTATCTTAGAGACTACAGAAAAAATTGCTGATGCCAATACCCACTCACAGTAGTGAAGGACTTAGATAAAGGGTTTTCCACCTTTAAGTAATATTTTAGCACACTGATACTACAACATTACCAAGTACTCTATTGATTGAGACACTAAATTGGACCCAAATTGGCCTTTTCTAGTTAATAAACCTCCAATATATGGTTATGTATTGGTCAAGTGAAAGGTTGTTAAGGACAATGACTCAGGCATGAAATGGGGAGTGACCTTTTACTGAATGAAATCCTGTAATACCTCAGGCAGCAAAAATATCAGAGATTTGCACTTAAAACCTTTATTGGTTTCTGTGCTAAAAAAGACTACAGATTATGCAGACTATGGCAGGCCGGCCATCTCATGAGCAACGTGCAAGTCTACATAAAAGCAACAAAGGAAGGGAAAAAAAAAATCTCCCAAAACTGATGAAACACTTTACAAAATGACCCTTATTCAAATGTAGAGCAGGACCCTCTTTATATTAAATTCAAGCACTTTGCAAAAATGGCAATGCCATATTGATATATGTGTGCATGGGTGGCGGAGAGCAGGAACAAAAGGCAGCTATTTGTCTGGGGGGCTCATGGGAAAAGATGCCATATCAAAGCGAGTCCTACATCCTTCAGACCTGTCTCCACTTCCTCTTATCAATTACACTGCTGTCATCATACCTACAGTGCATAAGCAAATGCTCAGGCATTTACACACAAAGCACTCTTTTCCTTGGGCTAAATCTTTTGTGCATTACAGAAAGAAATAATAACTTTCAGTAAATTAGACAAATACCAGCTTCTTCTTCTTCCAGGTCCGGGGAAAAAAAAAAAAAAAAGAATGACAAATGAAGATGATCGTGGAAAGGCCTGAGATGGGGGCTAATATTTTTTTTTCTATCATGAAAAAAATGATTTAACTTGTAATGGTATTACAATTTAAACAGGGTTTTGAAGCTGCAGAAAGTGCATTCTGTATTCTCAGGGAAATGTATATCCCCCCCCCCCCTTAATTGACAGGAACTATGATACAAAAAAACCCCTCTAGTATGTATCTATTTAGCGCTACTGAAAGCCCTTTGTTCATATTCTAAAGTTTCCTGATATTAATATGGAGCTGAAGATGTTAATGTGTCATCTAATAATTCAAACTTTTACAGCAGCCGTACTAAAGCTTTTCTTTTTTGCTTTTCCATGAATTGTTAGTGACGTGCTCTCTCTTTACACACATGTCCACACACATATATATATATACATATTTATTTATATTTTTTTTTCCATGCAGCATGGTTGTCCAGTACAAGTTTTACTTTGCAATAAGAGGGCAATTTCCAAAGCCTTTACTTCAGTAAGCATTTACACAACCTTGTGTGCAATAAAGTATCCCTAGCTAAGGCTACTGGTCTATCATTTGTCTTTCTGCCATCTTAGTATTGTGCACCCTGTACTTACTTTAAGAACATAAGAACATAAAAAATTGCCTTGCTGGGTCAGTCCAAGGGTCCATCAAGCCCAGCATCCTGTTTCCAACACAGGCCAAACCAGGCCACAAGAGCCTGGCAATTACCAAACACTAAGAAGATCCCATGCTACTGATGCAATTAATAGCAGTGGCTATTCCCTAAGTAAACTTGATTAATAGCAGTTAATGGACTTCTCCTCCAAGAACTTATCCAAACCGTTTCTGAACCCAGCTACAGTAACTGCACTAACCACATCCTCTGGCAACAAATTCCAGAGCTTTATTGTGCGTTGAGTGAAAAAGAAATTTCTCTGATTAGTCTTAAATGTGCTACTTGCTAACTTCATGGACTGCCCCTAGTCCTTCTATTATTCAAAAGTGTAAATAAACGATTCACATCTACTCATTCAAGACCTCTCATGATCTTAAAGACCTCTATCATATCCCCCCTCAGCCGTCTCTTCAACAGTCCTAACCTCTTCAGCCTTTCCTCACAGGGGAGCTGTTCCACCCCCTTTATCATTTTGGTTGCCCTTCTCTGCACCTTCTCCATCGCAACTATATCTTTTTTGAGATGCGGTGACCAGAATTGTACACAGTATTCAAGGTGCGGTCTCACCATGCAGGCTCACTCTTCCCTTTGTAACCACTCTGAGAAGGGCAAATCTCAGATAGGCTAATTTGCCAGGGAAAATAGCTTTTAACCTTGTGTACAATAAAGTATTCCTATCTAAGGCTACTTGTCTATCCATTATCTTCCTGACTTCTGTCTCTGATAGACCATTTTCCGGTTTGTTTCCTGGGTCCAATACTAAAATGGGGCATTCCTTTGGACACGCTGACATTTTCTATTTTATCCTCAAATTGGCTGCCCACCCAAATAGCAGATACAGAATGTGCGGGGACTTGTAGCATGCTAATTAAATTTTCCCCAGGTAGCTTCTCCTTGAAAACTAGTGATAAAGAGCACGTGGTAAAAGTATCCACATACTCTGCAGCTAAGCGAGCCACTCAAATCATGACGCAGTCACATGTGGCATAGAAAAAGGATCTGTTGTAGCCGTCTGCTTAGACACTGCATGCCAGTACCTGAAATGGGTGCTATATTCTTACCCAGTCTCATAAATGGAGGCAGGGTGATCATGTGAAAAGGGACAGGCCAAGCCAGGCCTAGTTTCACTCCACTGCATGGATGGTGATACAGTTCTGATATACATAATATATGACAGCAGAAAAAAGACCAACTGGTGCTTTTAATCAGCCCAATTATTCCTGTCTCTCCTGCTAAGGATATATCCCAGCCATATGGTGTGACACTAGTAAGACATTTTTTCTTATCCAAGGCAGTTCTTCTTGTCCTCCTCTTTTGTACTCTGCTCTCTTGGGTAGATGAGCATGCAAGGTCCCCTATTTAGTTCACACCCAACAACCCCACCCCCTTCCCTTGTTTAACCACAAAGCTGGGTAATAAACTATATAACTACCAATACTAGCATGACTGATTCTCGAGCATTTGGCTTCCTAGGATCTTGCTGCATTTATTTACAATATCCTTCAACTATCAACCGGTTGAATCACCTGGTCAACATGAAGATGGTGTAGCCTGCCAGACAGACCCTGTATATGAATGCCTATGTTTCCATGAGTACGTCTAGTTATTACTGAACTTGCAGCCTGCCAGATGTAGCTGCAGTTAATACTATCATTGTGAAACAGACCCTGCTATGTGGTTGCCTGTGTTTCCACTAGGAGTTCTAGGTAATACTAGACTTGTTGTCTGCCAGACATACCCAGACCCTAAGAAGGGGTAAAATCACAACCGGCTCAGCCTGTCCCTTTTGATATAGAGCTGTCATGGTGAACCTTATCAGGACGACATGTAAAGCCAAGAAACAGATACGTAGAATGTACTGCATTTTGAAGAGGAAAGTCTAGTTCTGTTGCTTTAAATGGTCCTCAAACTCAGTCTCAATTTTGTTATTTGCTAGTACTCAGAAGATCAGAGTACATACAGAACTGTAGCACTTGGGAACTGGCTTCCACTGGTTAAAATGGGATTGAAAGAGAACACATTTGCCCCTCACTCAAGTAAAGAAGTGCTTGCCAGCTCAAAAGCTGCAGCGTCTTAGCTGAATATCAGGCCTTAGTTTAAAAACTCTGTTTAAAACGCATTAAAACACACAAAAAGCTTTAGCATCCAAAAACAGTACCATGCAGCAGAAGCAATGCATTAAAACTGTATTTTCCAGAGATGTTGAAATATGCAGCTCTATTAACTTAATAACTGTCATTCAGTGCAGAAATATTTTCCTTTAATATCATTAAGACTTCCTTTCTCTTTATGTTCATTTTTGGAGGTAGGAAAAGCCAAAACTTCTCTCTCAACATTTTGTTTCTTTGGCAGTCTAATGATCTTAGATTGGTGAAAGAAATTTGCCTTGACATGCCTTACAAATAATATGTTCAAATGGGACTATGGATTAAGAGGAATCCAACTGAATATGCGTCTTCTGTAACCTACAACAAACATGAAACAGGTATACACACACACACACACAATACAAAATAGCAGCAATATGTTTTACCTGCATCCCTGCTTGTGCACTGGAGAAATTTTGAGCTGTCCGCAACTGGTGTATTGTGGATACAGAGAAGGATGCAAACCCCCCTCCCCTCCCATAAAAAGTACAATAGCAAGCTAGAGAGAGAAGCATGGAGGAAATGAATTAGGAATGAGGGGCTTTCTTCTTTAATGTGTGCGGCTGCTTTTCTCTCTCAGTTTACTGACCGATTCCTGTTAGGCAAACCCTGGTTTATGTGGTTGGGGAGGAAAGGGAGGCGTCAATAAAGGAGGCCCAGAAGTGCAATAGAGAGCATGGGCTAGCAGGGGGACAGAGGGCCCGAAGGGAGACTCCTTTTGTATCGTGGCGCCTTTCCTTGATGTCCATACCTTGCTCCCCCCGTTTGGAGGAGAGGAGTGCGTTTGCTTTCACCATATCTGTTCAGGGATAAGCAGTATTGCAAGCTCCTTACATTTCTGGGGGGTGGGGGTTAAGAGAACCACAATAATTTTCTATGGCAAGGGTATTTAGATAGAACATCATTTTCATTATCTGAGTTGTCCACGTAATCCTCTTTAGGTCTCAGTTCACTTCAGATTCATTTTATTCTTGTAGACCAGCCCTGGTAGCTAATGAATTCTGAAATGCTGCAGCTCTCTTGAGCATTTAACTAGTCCGTTATAACTTCACCTGGGACTGGGAAGAGGGGCTATGAAATATTTAGATCATGCACTTCTTGGTAGGTTAGATGCAATTCAGTAAAGGCTATTTGGGAGACAAAAAGGGGACTTTTTTTTTTTTTTGCATGCAATTAGCTCCTCGTGTCCTAAAGAAGAAAATTCAGGAGCTACTAATCTTGTATGGGAAAATGAAATAAAGCCTGACTGCTTTGAAATGGCAGATTTTCAGAGGACTAGCTTTGGTGTTGTCATGCCTTAAAAAAAAAAAAAAGGACTCTTAAAAACGCAATAAAAACACAAGCTAAAACTTGGAAGCCTCTTTCGGGCATGCCCACTTTATTTTCTGGTGGCCTGTATCCCGATGGATCGCTTTTACAAGTGAATCATATTATTTAAAAGACTCCCATCTCTAAAAGAATATTTTCTAGAAAGTTTGGTTCTGCATATTTACTGCGCTTACACATTGGCTCCACTGCTTTGACTTGAATTTGGAAAAGTGGTATATTAAATGCCATAAACTAAACTTGTTTTGAAGGATGCTTTCCAAATGTCATAATGCTGACGATGACAAATGGCGAGTCAGCCCTTACGAAAGACAGAGCCTTCGTTATGCAGACTGTAAGCTACAGTATTTGAGTGCTCTCAAAGAGAAAATTAAGTTCAAAGGACTGGAGGAATGTTTTCATTTTAGGCAGAAGCATTCAGCCATAATGTCAATCACAGGTGCCCCACTTACTTAAACCAATGCTTTTACTAAAACAGAAACACAAAGAGAAGGAATCTCAGTAATGGCACAATGAAAATTGCCTCAAGATGCCAAAAAAACACATCCCGTTTTTAAACAACAAAAGTTAAATGATGTTCTCTGTAACAGTGAGCTGTTTGGGGTAAGGCATTTAGAGTTCGATACTTGAAGATGTCCTGCTGTCTTGCAGCAGCTCCAGGCGTAAAGATGTGCAGTGGCGTTTGATGCAAAAGTTTCCAGTAAGTGATCTGATCCTTCCTACCCTCTTATGCTGCAGAAGCTTGATTTTATTTCAGAGTCTGCAAGTAGATGATTTTTTTTTTTTTGGCTGTAAATAGATTTGGACTGTCAATTTGGAGGCATGCTGGGCCATCAGCATGTAGAGACTGCTGTGACCATTCTGGAGGTTGTAGCAGCAAATTTTATTATGGACTGGTAATTGAATTGAACAGGTTTACATTTGAATAGATTTACAGCATCATGATCTCTGCCATGCAGCACAGGACTGTAATGTGTGTCTACACATACAAGCATATGCTAAGCCTGAGCTGTAAGGAATGGGGAAGACAGGAGGAGGGATTAGAGAATGCTTCCAGGTCATCAGGGACAGGGCGATGCAGTCCTGGCTTCCTTTTATTTTCCCGATTCCCTTAAGAAGAGTAGGAGTTTCATTGATAGGGGAGGGAAATTTATAACCAGGATGAGAACACAAGCTTTGTGAGCACATATTTCTAACCTAAAAACAAATGATAGATCAGTCTTTGTCCTACCCACAAATTTATATTTGAAACCAAATTATTCGTACTGACATCAGTATAAGTTCTGATGCTTTTAATTACAGCTTAGATTAAAAGGAAAGTTTTCCTTGCTATCATCATTGTGGATACCAATCATTCCACGTAAGAGCCATGCTTACATGACACTTTTAAATGAATTCTTGATTAGGTTTTGTACTTCTATGGATGAAACCTGCTAAAACACCATGCATCTTTTTTTTTTTTTAAGTTCTTTCTTCTACTTTTTTTTGGAGGAGATGAGAGGGGAGCACTGCCCTGCAGTTTCCTCCTCCTCCTTTAGGAAAATGGGGCTGGGATCTGGAGCCGCGAGCCTTCATTCCTAACTACCCAGGGGTTTTTCCCTCTCCCACTTCACTTAGCCCAGTTCCTGAAGCAACAGTCCTCGGGGGCAGGGGCCTGTAAGCCTGCAATCATGGGTAGGTGTCACTTCCTGTGAACCCTACCTCTGCAGTATCTCCACTTCTGAGACACTGGGCTGGCCCTCTCCCCCAATTCTTATGGACTTGTTAAGGAACGCCTTCATTGCAGGCTGATACTGATGTAGCTGGATTTGTTTTTCATTCAGTCGACATAAGGTACATTTGATTTCAGATCAGTTGTCTGCTGCAGGAGGCACACAATGAGGATTCTGCTTACTTTCATTACAAACTTCTGTTCTCTATCTGCACCAGGAGCTGCTCTACCATATTTCCACGCAAAAAAAAAAAAAAGTCAGAAATGCTTTTCTTGCTGTCCAGCACTGGTCCTCCAGACACAGGTTTTCAGAGCAGCCATCACCACGGCCTGAGGAAGGGATCTTGGTAGTCCTAAAATCTTTAAACACTGATTCGTTTTCTAGAGGCCTCATCTCTACCCGCATCTTTGATGGAATTCATTTAACTAGTTTTTTTTTGTGGCAGGCTAACATGATATTCCCTTTCTATTTTCTAAGTTATCCACATCAATTTGTATGTTAAATTGGTTTGCGATAAGATGACAGTTTATTTGCATGGTTTGGTTACCCTGAAATTCAGACCCGCATGTGGCTGCTGAAGCCAGGAGCTGGCTACCCACCTGGTTTACTATGGCAACATTCCTCAGTCAATATTGCTCCTCTAGTGTCTGCTAAACCGGCTGTACTGAAGATTCATTTTTGATAGGCATAATCCAATAACAATGATGTTTGTGAAAGTGTGATATGCCTAATTTTTTCATCAAATGTTCATCAATCTGTTGTCATCTTGGCATTTACTGGGATTGTTATAATAAACTGTAGCCAAGAGACTGCCAATGTTTCAAACACCCAAAAGATATTTACAAGTTAGTTTTCAAAATACAAGCAGCATCCAAAATTAACAAAAATAAAACCTGCTTAAAAATTCTACATGCCAACTAACATAACAAAGACCCTTCAGTTTGAAACCTTTACAAAGAAAACGCATTTCATTCTCAAAGCAATGCCAACTTCTGTATCTAAGTACAAAGGAGGCAGGAGTGGACCACCATGGGGGGACATTATCCCCCTCCAGTATTTTTGGATTAAATTCAGGCGATGATTTCAGCACAGTATAGGTACAACTTATAAAGCAAAACAGTAGCCCCCCATATTGATTATGACAAATGTTTTTTCGACTCAGTTGCCATAATATGGCAAAAACCTGGAACAACAGACCTGGAATGCTAGCTTCTGTGGAACTTAATTTACTTTCCGTGGGGAGCTCCTGGAGTGTCAGAAGAATTGTTTGTGCAAGCCAATGAGGACACGCATGCCAGAAGCTCCCCATCAATGTTCTATGGGGAAGAAAGGCGAGTTTTAAGCTGCGATCCAGGAGGCCTGGGTTCTGCTCACCGGGCTGGCTGGGGATGCTATTTAAGCCCTGGCATTGGAAGGATCATTTCCAGGAGGGTTTTCAGGATCATTTCTTAAAGTTTCTCGATAATGTAAAACCTACTGCTGAAAGGACATGGGCCGATGTGAAGTTTAAATCATATGGATTTCTTTTGCTTACCACTAGTCTTTCACAAACCAGGGATATCTGGAATCAATACAAAGCAAGAAAATCCAGGGGGATGTAGTGCTCCCATGAAACAGGGGGCAACGAGCAATAGTACTGAAAAAATTTAAAACTGACTAGCTCTTTAAGGATCTTGAAAACAGAGGGTTGGATGGTTCAGGCTTTGGAATGTACTTAGTCAAGACCCTTCCCGATTCTCCATCTTTAATGATGGCTCAGTTTCTACTGCTATGTATGTGTGTCTATGCTGGCGCTGGTCAGAAGAGCCTTACCTTCCTTCAGCATGCCGACTTTCAGACACTTCATGAAGCGGCAGGCCTGACAGGACTTGCGTCTGCGCTTAGTGATTTCACATTCATTTGTCGCTGGGCAGCTGTATTCTATGTTACCTGTGAGAAAGTGTTGGAAGAAAAGAGGTCACAAGAGAAATGAATAGACAAATCTTGCCCCCATCCATATGACATCCGTGCTGCCACGGGTGATAAAATGGAGCAGATTGACTTGGGCAAAATATCATTTTAAATTTATAACTGTAAACCACAGTGCAATGTTATCATAAATCACTGGACACAAGCTGACCATGAAAAATACTAATCTAAACATATCGCCACTGGTGCCTTTTTTTGACATTAGAAGGTGGATATAAAGTTCACTGTGGGCTTTAAACCTAAAATTGCACCAAACATGATGCAACTGTGAATATTTTGAATAATAAAAAGCAATAAAGTTCTGTTTTAACTCATTGATGCCTACAAGTTCCAACTTCCCAGCATTAGTTGATGAATTTTTGCAAGTCTAACTATCCTGATTGCAGGCCCCATAGGGTTAAAAAAGAATCCTGTATCACATGGCTCTTTGTGTCTCTGCCCTCACTGGTCATCTCATAAGAGACATATGGTCAGTTCTGCCCACAGCCTATCTCAGAAATAAAGCATTTCTGCCACCAGCTCTGTCACATCTTGCTTAAAAGGTCTTTTGTTACTTTCTAACCCTTTCCCCCAGTGATTAAGTGCATTAGTATCTTAATGAAAATGCATTCTGTTTATTGCCCTCTTGGGAAGTGGGAGGTCATTACACCAAATGCATAAATTGTCATCAGAGACAGCCCCAGCATAATTGCAATCTTTGCCACGCCATGTCTGCAACACTCTGGTTTCGGCAAAGTCTCCCTCCCCCCCCAAACATGCGCAGATTTGAGTAATTAGCATAGAGTCTGCCTGGGACCACAGCATTGATGAAATATTTCAGAGTTAATCACACTTTGTAAACACTGATTTATATTGACTACCTTTCTCCAGACTGATGTCTCCTCATTAAATATCACATTAGCGGATTGCAAGATTGCACAAAGACTCAAATCCTCAACAACTGCTAATTCAACGGGAAGTAATACTTAAAGCACTTATATCTATTGAAAATTGCTTAAGTATTTATGATAAAGAGGTCTGCACAGTGTAACAAATGCAGGATAAACCCATCACAGTTTTTCTCACTAAATTAGTGTTCTAATGAAATGCATTTACAGTCCCCACTAAAACTGTCTTCAGGGGTATTGAGGGTTCACATGAAAAAATATCATCCATGTTTTAAAATTAGCTATGCTTGGAATTTTGCAAGGTAAGGGGAAAACTCACAAAACAGCATGCCACATAAAGCAGCCAGCCAAAGAGTCACTGTGGAAGGTTTATAGGAAGGATATGATCTTGGCTGCTCTAAAATATCTGATAGTTTTCTCTTGCAAAGCAGCATGACTTTCTCCTTGTCTCTCTGCCTTATTTGCAATAACAGGAGGTCTGTTTAGTAAGATGTGATATACTGTAACTTTATTTACAATGGCTCCTATTATTTCTAATGGGGCCTATTCACTAAGGGGCGGATTTTAAAAGCCCTGCTCGCTTAAATCCGCCCGGATTTACGCGAGCAGGGCCTTGCGCGCCGGCGCGCCTATTTTCCATAGGCCTGCCGGCGCGCGCAGAGCCCCGGGACTCGTGTAAGTCCCGGGGTTTTTTGTCGGGGGCGTGTCGGGGGCGGGGCCGATCGATGCGGCGTTTTGGGGGCGGGACGCGGCGTTTCGGGGGCGGGCCCGGGGGCGTGGTTTCAGCCCGGGGCGGTCCGGGGGCTTGGCTGCACCCTCCGGAACCGCCCCCGGGTCGTGTCTCGGCGCGCCAGTGGCCCGCTGGCGCGCGTGGATTTACGTCTCCCTCCGGGAGGCGTAAATCCGTGGACAAAGGTAGGGGAGGGTTTAGATAGGGCCAGGGGGGTGGGTTAGGTAGAGGAAGGGAGGGGAAGGTGAGGGGAGGGCGAAAGAGAGTTCCCTCCGAAGCCGCTCCGATTTCGGAGCAGCTTCGGAGGGAACGGAGGCAGGCTGCGCGGCTCAGCGCGTGCCGGCTGCCCAAAATCGGCAGCCTTGCGCGCGCCGATCCAGGATTTTATAAGCTACGCGCGTATCTTATAAAATCCAGCGTACTTTTGTTGGCGCCTGGTGCGCCAACAAAAGTACGCGAACGCGCATTTTTTAAAAATCTACCCCTAAAAATGCATGTTCACACACATTACTCCATGCCACACCTTAATAAATAGATCCTTGTGTTTGGCTGTCAACTGGGTCTCAGCTTTCTGGGCCATTGCCTTAAAAAATCCTTCAGATTGGCGCTGTGGACATAATTTCATGTACGACTCATTAAATTGGAGTCTTAGACCAATGTGGTGGTGATGAGAATCCAGGAACAACGTTGTACTGTTAGGTAGGTTAAAATATTCCTTAAAGTTTGGCAATGAAAGATAAAAGTTTTCATGTGTGTTTTTTCTTTACCTGTGGTTTGTGCCCTTATGTTCTCTTCTGCGATGCAAACAACCACAAATGAAAAAAATACATCAAAATGCATGCATTAGCAAATTAATCATACATGCATCAGAAGGAATTTTGCCTGGCTCAAGATTGCGTCAGGACAGACTGTCTCTTGTGCCAAAAATGTGGTACCGGTTGAGTACCTAACATGCTAATACTGCTAAGCAGTATCCTCAGCAGGAGGTGTAGATGGGCTATATGGTCTTTATCTGCGGTCACGTTCTACCTTTCTATGAGGTACGAGTATGCCTCATGCATTCCAAAGCAACGGGGAGTAACCTTTCCCTCCATAGTTTTTGAAGTAGTTTTGGATTGATTGATTTACAACATGTATGTTGTGCACACCTAGGGGTGCCTTGCAATATATAACTATAAAAGCTGGTTGATCTCGCCATTAATGGGTGGACCCAACTCTTTCCATCTTGAACTGCCTCTCTATGACAAAAATAATCTGAAAAAAAAAAAATCAGAACCCATGTATTTCTACAACAGGGAAACTGGCAGTCAAGTCAAACTGTGCTTGCTTTGCAAAGTGTGAGGTCACCTAGTCTCTCATGAATGAAAACTGAAACTGGAAAGTGTTTCTGGAAGTAAAATAAAAGGCAGTTCATTTTACACACTAACCTACTCATCATTATTCCAAATAGCTTAGCTCATGGGAGCTGTCCTTTTTATTCTTTCCTCCAGCCAGGCAGAGTCTGCAGACTATTTTGTCTTTAGTATTGAGCAGTCCTATATCCACTGCACCATTTTCATAAGAGACCACTATTTGACATTATTATAATAATCCTTTGAGTTCACATGGTCAGTAGAACCAAGATTTCTTTTTAAAACCTCTCTTTTTTCCCATCTAGTAGTGTTTGCATAAGTTATATCACATATTCTTAAAAATACTATCCTTGAAAATTATAACGTCATCTCATAAAAATGTGTTAGCTCAAGAATCCCCTGTACTATTTTTCACCTACTCTACTGTATCAGTGGTTCACATTTTGCAGTAGTCAGATCTCACGCCTAATTTTGGTTCTACTTAGCAAAGATTTAATAACCAAACTATAGGAAAATAATCTGCCTCACAAATTCCAGACATATGCATCATTTAATGCAAGAATGTCGGTATATAAAAGTTAAAAATAAATAAATAAATAAATAAATTACTGCCAGGCCTTCCTAGTGCACATGTTTTCTAATTCTGCCTGGTGAAACTCTTCTACAAACAGGAGAAAATACTAAGGCTCTCCATTTCTACCCCCAGTATGCCACACCTTTTTAGAATTGCCTCAGTACAACTATTTACTGTTTAGCTGTTATAGAATTACAAAATATCTGAGCCTGCTCCAGATATACTTTTTAGCTGCTAACCCTTTATCAAGAAACATAGAATACAATGACGACAAGAATCCCAAGGTCCAACTAGTCTGCTCATTTTCTCTACTGCAGATCCCTTGCTTGATCTCTGGGTTTATACTTGCTTTCCCTTAGCTAAACATGATGGTGAGGTTTAACCTAGATAGCAGAACATTTGCTTTGTATGCAGAAGGTAGAAGGTCTGAATCTTCTGTTCAACCCTTTTATCTTCATTCCACCTTAAAAATAAGATTAGTAGAAAAAGAAAAAGGCCATTTTGTTTTAATTCCTAGATCTGGGTCTAGGGATGCCAGCTACTCCAGACTTGTAGTTCTGACCTCTGTAAGAAAGAGAAGCCCACAAGTCTGAACATGCAATAGGGTAAAACCAAGTCTGGATTAACTTGTTAGGATAAAAATGGAACAGATTGCCAATGCAGTCTGAGTCCTCCCTTGAAAGACAATAGAACTTCTCTTGAGAGTCCTCCAATATTTCAAAGGCAGATGATTTTTTTTCAGCATTCTTGAATACATATTTTATTACTCTCAGATACATGATGACTATATGGGCTAGACGATTAAATTTGGAAGCTAGTCTTAGTTTAAGCTTCTCTGGTACGCCAACAGTTCAAATGATCACTGATCTATACAAACAGCAAAGTCAACTAGTGAGATTAGCAGAGCATTAAACTGGCAAGAATGTCAAGAGAAGTTTATATATTTGGGCTGGATTTCAGATAGGATTGGGCCTGGATTACTTATTTCAAAATCTTTCATACAATTAGTTTGCGGGCAATATGATTTCCTTACCTTCTCTTTGAATATAAACTTACAGATAACCAGAAAGTTGGAATTAAGAGTGCACGCATAGCTCTTGCCTGCAGTATGTCCATTTCAGCACCTGACTGGACTTTTACAGCAGTTAAAGGGCTAATGGGCATTATTATGATGTTTTAAAATAAAAATATATGTTGACTCCTTTCTTCACATACACACACTATTAAAAAGATTAGATCTTTCTGTCCGCCAGGATGTCTAATAATTCCTTCCTTCCCTTTTCTTCTCTTGAGCCCATGATCAGAAGCATTTATTTCAAAAGCTATTAATTCATATATATTTTTTTTTTCACATGAAGCTAGACTCACATAAAAATTCACTTTATCACATTTTCCTCTCTTAGAAAAGGAAAGTAGATGGCACTCTTCTGTACCTGTATTTTTAGAGTTAGCCTGAGTGTCTAGGGAGATTGAGGAGAGTGGTGGTGGTGGAAGTGGGGGGGAGATGGTGCTCAGGAGGAAAATATTGTGAAAATGTATTTTTCTATATATGAGAATGAGAACAGAAGGTCAGCAGAAAAAAAAAATCAAGACTCTTCTGGGAATAACTACAGGTCTAGCAGGTCTAAAAGCCTGTGGTCATGGGTCTGTATTAAAATGCCCGATTTTAAAAAAAAATAAAAATCTATGAAGTGCATTGCACTGACAGAGGGCAGAGCAAGTGACATTCAGTCCTTAGTATAGGAACGCATTACTTTATTCCCAGGGAACGACTGATCATATGGTCCAAGTGGCATGACCATGAGCTTTATTCAGTGTGCACTGGAGAAGTAACCACCAATTTATTTTAATCCTTCAGAAGAGAAAAATTATTGGCATGAAATAAAAATAACACTGCCAGGCACTCTCTCTCAAGTATTGTCATTTACAAGCTTTGTTGCTTCCCCAAAGTTATAGTAAGACTCCGCCACAGTTGAGAATGGAAGGTGCTTGTATAAACCAAATACAGATAGTCCTGCCTTACTGCTTCATATGATTTGAACAGAGGGCTTCTTGCCAGTTGTGAGTATGGGATGGGGGGAGAATAAATCGGCAGGGTCCTCCAGTGCATGAAACTCGCTCACGATTGACTCTAGTTGATATTACAAAGAAAACAGAACACACTTTTCTTTTCTTAGAAGTCGATAGTAGAAAAATATCTATAACAGAGTATTCTGTCCTTCTGCTTCTTTTTGTTGGAAGGCAGGTTTTGGCAGCGAGGATATTACTTGACTAAAAAAGTCCTTCCTTTTCTCCAGCATTATCTCCATTGCCTTCTGACCCAGTCTATTACCTCTAGAGGTCCTCTGCACACCACTTGGATCTTTCCTTTCTTCCCAAATGAACATAATTAGCGGTTTCCCAGAGATCCACATGTAATTGACTTTCAGGACCTCAATCAGACTTTGTTGAGCCGAGTCCAAAAGGTATTCATGGCAGAATCTGAATTCCTCAGATATGCTGATGCAGGGATGAACTGTTCTCTTCTTCAGAAATCCTCTGCTCCTATTAGGGAAGAAACCAGGACCAAGATCCAGACCCAGACTTATGCTTTATCCGTTTCCTGAGAGGGATCTCTGCATAACTTCTACTAAGCAATTTACTGCTCACCCAGTGGGAATATGCAGGATGCAATGGTCTGCAGAGGCTCTCTGTCCCTTTTCAGCACAAAACGTCTAAAACTCAGATGTCCACATTTTAAATAATCTGTCTCTCTTTTGCTTCTGAAGTAAAGTTATCTTAATGATGAGTCAAAGTTTTGGTGGGGAAAATAATTTTTTTAGTAACCTTATAAGCTTTAGGCTGGATTTTAATAGCTACGCGCGGGCGTAGATTTATGCGCGCAACCCGGCGCGCATAAATCTACACCCAATTTTATAACGTGCTCGCGCAGCCCCCCCACCTTCCCCTCCCTTATCTAACCTGCCCCCCAGCCCTACCTAAATCCCCCCCTACCTTTATTTTATAAGTTGCGCCTGCCTCCGGGCAGGCGTAGGTTGCGCAAGCTGGCCGGCCCGCGATCCCGGCCACAGCAGCAAATCGCTGCTGTGCCTGGAGGCTCCAGCCATGTCCCGGCCCCCACCCCTTTTTTCGAGCCCCGGGACATACCTGCGTCCTGGTGCTTTACGCGCGCCGCCAGGCCTTTTGAAAATAGGCCCGGTGCGCATAATCCGCCTGGATTTACTCGTGTAGGCTTTGAAAATCTGCCCCTTTATTAGCAAAACCATTGCAAATGTGTGGTTGCTATTACAATTCCCCACCTATTGTTATAATTAGTGAGGTTTGGGTGGACCCTTGGACACTGTGGCAGCTGACCACTCCCATGGGGGGGGGGAGTCCCGTGAGGGGCCACAGGTCAGGCTCAGCTTAGGACACACAAACACAGAGATTGATCTTTTATTAGACAATGTGGTGAAGCCACAAGAGGTGGCAGGGGTGAGCAGTTGAAGTAGCCCAGCTGAGCTACTATCCCTCAGGCACTGGAACAGCGACTCCTCCGGTAGCAGTGCTGTAGTGGAAAGAACTGAGAATAATGAGTACAGTGAAATATGCACAAAGCCCCAGTATGGAGAACCCAGGATAGGGAGAGCAGGCCCTCGAGGAGCGAGTACCTGATCCCTGAGAGCTGAGAGGCTTGAAGGTAATGTACTCACACAGCGGTTCCACGTAGGAAATGGCACTAGGGCTGGAATGGAGGCAGGCCCTCGAGGAGCGAGTACCTAGTTCCAGGGAACAGCTCTGAGGTGAAGATGGTAGTACTCACTGGTGTTGAAGATAGCAAATCCTTCCAGGCAGAAGAGAAGGTAGGAGCAGGCAGTGAGTCAGGGAACATGGGCCCTCGAGGAGCGAGTACCTGGTTCCTAATAGCGACCTGAAAAGCAAGTGAGGCTCCCGAGGAGCGGGTACCCCGTTAGCATTAAGAGTCTAATAGAAAATTGGAGATGCAGCGTAGCTGGATATGGAGAGCGAATCCCATCCGTAAGATTCCCCTTGCTAACTCAAAGGCTAGAAAACATCGTAGGCTTTAAATATCCGGGCAGCGTGACGTCATCACAGGGGGACGCCCCTGAAGTTCGCGCCAAGTAGGAAATAAGAGTGAGGGCCGCGTGGCGTGTGCGCCCTAAGGTACCAGCGGAGCATGGCGAGAGGCAGCGCCCAAGCCGGTCTGGGGACGCCAGAGAGGACGGCAGGCAGACGCCACGGCAGCCAGGCGTCCATCCATAGCGAGAGGAGGTGCAAAGAAAGAAAGGTAGGTGGAGTGAAGCCGTCGGGAAGGGACGGTTGCAACACCTATCACTAGAATTAGCTTGTGTCCTTCCAGATCCCTGTATTATGGGCTCTAAATTCAGCCACCAGGTGTCGACTTAAAAAAAGACTACAACTCCTCCCCTAACAGTGGTTTATGAATACTGCTGCAATATCCCCAGCCTTAAACAACTTGGGGTGCAGAGACTAGTTAGATATACTATAACTAATTGTTATCAAGTCAAAAATTCCATAAAGAATTTAACTCTTTAAAACAAAACAAAAATCCCTAGAACATCAGTTAGCAAGTATGATTCAAGAAAATACACTATTCACATTAAAAGCTTATTTTAAAGAATTGCTAACATGAAAGCTTTTTTTGTGTTGCTAAAGCAGGTGAACAACATAGCAGCTGATTCACCAAGGTGCAGTACGCTGCATTTAGTTTTTAATGCGGAGAACACACGTTACGTACCGCATATCCCATTTTATTCAGAGGGGGGTTATTCACTAACAATGTGCATTTTCCACATGAAAAACATACATCTTCCCATACCTTAGAGAACCAGCCTCTTAATCAGGTAACGATAAAGTCAGGTGACACTTGGCATCAGGGTCACCGCCACCTCTGCACCAGTCTCGAGAACAGCAACACCTATGCCAATGACCTTATGAGCAAGCCTCCAGAATTTCCAGAGCTGTTCGTTATCTCAAATAAATGTTGTGCTGATTCCTTAAAGCCACAAGGGCTGACTTAATTTGCTTTCCTTTCTGCAGGAGAGAACAATGTGCTTGTTATAGACTGAGTCAACTGTGAGGACCATGTAAATTAACCTCTCCTGGTGTGGAGTGCCAAAAGGAAACTTTTATCTTCATCTTTTATCGTCACTTTAAATATCACCCTATCTTAATTTACATAACTAGTTCTTACTCTCACTGATTACATTACAACAGTGTTTGCTGTACACTGTTCCTAGATTGGCAGATCAAATTGGTTTGCCAATGAGTAAACAGTGCTGTGGAAAAAGTGTGAAAAGCTGTTTATTTGGAAGGTGAAATCCCTTAGAATTATTTAAGAGGTAAATAAGCAAAGGAGGCATCCAAGATGCCAATAGGAGCGCAGTACACGCTTCCTTTATCTTTTTAATGCCATGTGTTTGGAAACCTGTTTCAGCCCTTAAAACTGTACCAAGTCATCACAATAATCACAAGACTAGATATCACTAGAAAATGTGCCTTCTCTGTGGCAGGCCCCCTGCTCTGGAATGCTATACCAACAACACTAAGACTCATAACTAACCCTAAAGACTTCAGAAAAAAAAACTAAAAACCAATCTATGCACCATTGTCTTCAATCTCAATCACCCTGAATGATTGCTCCCCAATTTCCATTTTACTACCCATTCCGTTCGTAGCATGATGTTCGTCTTAACAGTCCAAATCTATATTTTCAGTTTATTTATTTATTTAGTTTCAGTTTTACTTTCTGACTATAGTTTTTTCTACCTCATATTATTTAATCATTTATACTTACAGTCTGTTTTTATCATTTTATCTGTTATGATTTATTTATGTATGTTTTCATAAGGACCACTACCCAGGTATAAGCGGTATACAAACATTTTAAAATAAATAATACATTCATTTTAAATGGGTTTGAAACCAGTTGGACAAGAAAGGGAAATGATGAATGAGTCCTCTACAGAGAATTACTACTTAGCCCACCCAATTTGCCCAGTTAAGCTACCTTATCATCACAAACTCTAGTCAGCCTTCAGTCATCTTCCTTTCTGGTCCTCAGTCTTGCCCTCCATACTTAAATTCTGTCACTGGTTTGGTTGCCACCATCTCTGCTTGTAGGTGATTCTAAGCATCCAATGCTCTGTCAGTAAAGAAGCATTTCTGCACATTTCTCCATCTTTCTTCTAGAGAGTACATTTTAAGATTCTTAAGCTTGTACTGCAGGCACCATAGGTGCCAGCTCCATGAGTGCAGTAGGTGCTTGAGCACCCCCAATATTGAGTAAACTCCTTCACTGGGTCCAGGGAGGGCTCATTTGTGTTGAATTTAGCACCTCCAATCATTTTGAAAAGTTGGCTTCTATGGCAAGCCCTGCGCTTCTTTGGTAGCTCTCTTCTGAACTGCTTCCATCGTAGTGGCCTCTAGAACTGAACACTGTATTCTAGGAGGATTATCACAGGGACCAAGGCTATAACTCCTCCTCATCATTTTATACCGCTTCTTAAGCATCTGAGAATATGATTAACTATTTTTTTTTTTTTTTAGTTATATCACTTTGTGTAGCAATCTTCAGGTCATCAGAGATGATTAGCCTTTCCTGCTTGGTAGATGTCAGATCTAGTCCTTCTAAGTAACTAATAGGCTTTTATGCCCCAAATGCATACATTTTTCACTTTTGCATTGAAACTCAGCTTCTAAATTCTTAACTATTCATCCAGTTTGTTGAAGTCACCTTTCTTTGTTTTCTATTGCTCCCAGTTTTATGTCTCTGTTACAGCCCTTTTGTGTCATTTGCAAACAGGCATAGTTTCATGTCGTCATTTAAAGCTACTAGCCCCAGCACCAAGCTTTGAAATAATCCACTGATCACTTTACCCTCACAGGAGTGGACAACTCTTGACCACCACTCTCTGAGATTTATGCCTTAACCAACTGTTTAACCAATTAACTTTCTGTCCTAGCCCCATACTGGTTTCCCAAACCTATCCTGGGGATCCCAGAGTCAGATTTTCAGGATATTCATAATAAGCATACATCCAAGAGAATTCAAATTTATCTCATGCATATTCATTGTAGATATCCTGAAAGCTGGCTATGGGGTTCCTAAATCAGTTTGGGAAGCCCCAGGCAACATTTATGTATTTAATAGCTTTTATATTATGGTTATATTAGATACACGAGTTTCCCATGTGGAATGGTGACAAAGGCCTTACTGGATTCCAAAAAGGCAACATCTATTGCAGGTCGTTCATTAGCTACTTTATTTACCTCATCAAACTCAATCACAATTATTGGCAAGATCTATCCTTTAAGATGAATTTTAAAACCCTGTGGGCCAGATTTTAAAAACTACGTGCGGGTGTAGATTTGTGCGCGCAACCCAATTTTATAACATGTGCGCAGCAAATGGCCGCTGTGCCTGGAAGCTCCGGCCCTGCCCCTGCCCCGCCCCACGCCCACCCACTCCCCACCCATTTTTTCAAGCCCCGGGACATACACGCGTCCCGGGGCTTACGCCCATCGCTGAGCCTATGCAAAATAGGCTAGGCGCACGCAGGAGGCTTTTAAAAGGGTTACGCTCGTATATTACACGCGTAACCCTTTTAAAATCCGCCCCTATGTGCGTTGAAGATGGGAGATACACACAGAAGTTGAGCTGGTGTGCGCTGCGTGGCTGTTAAAAAGCGTGCACATACACACTTATCGCCGGGTACACGCACAAAAGTTTTTTACAAAAAAGAGGTGGAGTGTGGTCTGGGCATACAAGTGAGCGGCGGGGCCCCTACCATGTAACTTTTCTTCTGGTACAGATGGCATGTAAGCTCTGAAACAAAAAAACACTAAGGAGGTTAGCGGAATTTTAAGGGCTGGGACTAATAGGGTAAAAGATAGACGAGTTAACTAGGGGATTTAGGAAGTCCTATCCTTTACCTGGGCACACTGAGAATGTACTGGGAAAACTGGTAATGGTGTAAGCGCGCATATGTACCAAAATCCCCCCAATTATGCGGTATCTGCATGCATCCATATAAAATGGCACGCACATGTTATACGCATGTTACACGCATATGTTAAAAAATGACCACGTCCATTAACGTGAGCTGGCATACGCGCAGACCTGTGTGCCCATGTGGCTTTTTAAAAATTACCGTTCTCGTGAAACCATGTTGTCTAGGTCCCTGTAATCTACTTCTTTTGAGGTATTGTTCTATCCTTTTCTCACTAGTGTCCATAGCTTTTCCCACTACTGAAGTTATGTTAAAAGGTTTCTAATTGTTTGACTTACCATTTTAACATTAAACAGAGTGGGGCAGATTTTCAAAATTACGCGTGGGCATACATGTGCATGTGCTACCCGGCGCGCGCACACATGTACGCCCGATTTTATAAATGCGCGCGCAGGCACGTGCATGCTATAAAATCGGGGGTCGGTGCGCACAAGAGGGTGTATACTAGTGCACCTTGTGCACGCCGACGCCCGCGGGCTTCCCCCGTTCCCTTGCCCCTAAACTAACCTTCCCCCTCTAGCCCTACTCTAACCCCCCCTAGCCCTACTCTAACCCCCCCCCCCAAATTCTTATTATATCTCTGCCTCCAGGCAGGCGCAGTTTGCGCGCACCAGCAGCCTGCCCGCACGTGATCCGCCAACACAGCGGTCTGGCCCCGCCCCCAGACCGCTCCTTTAGTAAAGCCCCGGGACTTAGACGCGTCCCGGGGCTTTAGGTCCGGCGCGCGTAAGCCGATTTACGTGCGTAGAGCTTTTAAAATCCAGCCCAGTATGTTTAGTTTAAATATGCTTTTAAAACAATGTATTAAGTTCTAGCCACTGGCAAGCTATTTTCACAAAAATTCAAAAGTATAACTCTGTATGTATAGATTTTTTCTAGCAAGACAAGAGACACAAAATTATATTCTCTATTTCTTCCCAGACTGTAAGCTCTTCATCAACAACAAATGAAAAAGGCCTCTCTTGTAAACCGTAAACCAGATTGAATTTGCACAGTTTCCTCATCATAACGTACCTGATTCTGAACTATGACTTAGAAGGACTCTAAATAAAATTAAGGAAGGGCAAGCAGATGCTAAATCAGTCTCTACAGTCTCATAAGGCTGGGACTGAGCAAACATATTGAAAGGATTTGTCTGATTAACTTTTGGAGTTAGCTGAATACAACCTGAGATATGAATATTTCCCCTCAACTCCCGGGCTAAGTACTTTCCAGGCAATTTACCCCTGTATAAAGAGGAGGTGTTGGGGGGTTTCCCAGAGCATGGCTTCACTTTATGCAGACAAAATTAGCCAGATAATTCTGATTGGATCAATAGCTGGCCTAAAGTTATATGGATTACTTTATCCTGGTATTGTCACGGATCTGTGCCAGCGATCACTCTTCCAGCTATAATCCAGCTGGGATTCTCTAGTTGAAGAATAAACTGAAATGCTGGTTAAGTCTCTTGGAGTGATTTTCCACGGTCTGGCTGCCTGATTCCTCTTTGCAGCTTCCACCTGTTTCTCCCTCAGAGGCCCATGGCCAGGTACTCAAGTTTCACTTGCCTAATTTTTCCCTGTACCGTCCAGGATGTCCCAGCTATGGATTCGGGTCCTTTCACTCCGGTTGATGAGTTGGGCTGAAGCACACACAATCCCAGGTTGTCCTGGTAATTTAAAATCCCTACTGCCTAATTTTATCAAACAACATCAGTCCCAAAATAATGTGATAGTAAAGCAACTCTTTTCTTAATCCTAATAAATGCTCCTTACAGTTGCTTCCTACACAGGGTAAGACTGGTGTTGTGTTCTATTGGCCTGGTTCTAGGGGAACCAGACCCTACTGACACCTCCTATCATAGCCTGCAGCTGGGGTTTGGGTTTCCTTTTTCCCTATTCAGCTACATCCACCCATGGCAGTGTTCACTTAAGGCTCCTGACCTGCAGGCTTCCAAAGTGTATCCTCTTCTGGAGGAGATCTCTACCACTGGTGACCCAAGTCCATTGGCTTAGGCTTGCCCTCAAGGTTGCTCAACACCTCCATTCTCCTCTGTCTCTTCTTCTGGTTCTAATATAATGTTTTACTGTTCCTGCCCTGCTCTTCCTTCTGGAAAACTCTCAACCTTCTTCTAAAACACCTTGGCTCCTTTCTCCCCTCAATGAGGTAAGGTCTGGGTGGCTCCTTCCCTTCCGAAACCTCTGTGTCTTATGGGAGTTGGAGTCTGACTCCTATTCTGATTACTTTTATTTACTGGATTTCCTTCACAGGTCTTCCTTATATCCTGTCTTCTTTTATTGACCAGAGGGATATAATACCCATCATAGTATATTCAGCAGAATGGTTTTCTAGATAAGGTCTGCTGAATATCCAGTTAAAGTTATCCAGATAATTTATCTAGATAACTTTCTTGCTCATCAATTTACTCAAGATGGATCTCTCAGTCTTTTTTTATTGTTATTCTTGCTGTTTATTGTTATTGTTGCTGTTATGATTAACATATGCAAAACCGTGGAGCAACTTCATCAGCATCACATGCAACAGTTAGAACTGTGGTTACAGCAAATCATAAGCCAGAAAAATGCTTGGCCACATAGGGAAAGGAATGATCAGCAGAAAAAGGGAGGTGATATTGCTCCTGTATAGGTCCCTGGTTTGGAATACTGTGCACAGATCTGGAGAGTGTCCCTTCGAAAGGATATACTAGGTCTAGAGGGTGGCTACTAAAATGATCAGAGGTCTTTATTCTAAAGAATATGGGACAGACAAAGTTCTAAACATGTATACTCTAGAGGAAAGGCAAGATAGGAGCAATATGATAAAGACATTTAAATATCTCAAAGGTTTCCATGCACAGGAGGCGAGCCTCTTTCAACGGAAAGGAGGCTCTCATGGTATGAGAGTGAAAGAAGGGAGACTCAGGAGTAATCTTAGGAAATACTTCTTTACAGAGAGGGTGGTGGATGCATGGAATGGCCTCCTGGTGGAGGTGGTAGAAACAAAAATGGTATCTGAGATTAAGAAAGCATTAGATAAATACAGGGGATTTCTGAGGGAGTGATGGGAATGACAGGGCTAGATAAATTGGATGGATAGGCAGACTAAATGGGTCAAATGGTCTTTTTCTGCCGTCATTTTTCAATGTGGACAGAATTCCCCTTTTCTTTGAAAGTAATTTGGTAGAGCAAATTACAATAAGAGTTTTTAGATAAAAAAAATCCTAGTAGCACAGAAGCAAACAAAATGACATTTTCAGTTTTGTGTCAATTTTGAAAATAATTGGCGTCAAACACAAACCTTTATCAACAAATATGAGAAACAGTATATTCTAGGAACAGTTTATAGGTATCCATGTCAGCCTTCAAAAAACAACCAGTTTTCCTGAAGGCCATCCTTTAATTTTGTCAATAGTGATCACATCTGGAAAGTCACAAATGCTTATGTAACTTGATAGCTTTACCTACCTGTATTGACTGATCAAGGAAACAGTAAGTCAAATGAGCTACCATATCAAAAAAAGCATAACTTACATTTTTGACTCCCAAATAAAGAAGTCAAGAGAGTAGCTAGCACTAACCTTGAATTGTCCTTTTGAAGAATGCCTTGCAAGCCTCACATGAAGCCACGCCATAGTGGTACCCCGAAGCAATGTCACCACAAACTAAACATAGTCTTTTGGGCATTGAGTTCAGCATATATTCACATTTCATCTGTGAATCTTCAGCAATGGTGCTGGAGCAGTCATCATACTGTTTCCTGACTGGCCCATTGCCACCGAGGCCTGCAGCGGAAGGGTAGAGAGGTGGTGAGTCCAGCCCATTCTGGTGTCCATTCATGGTTGAACTGTAGTTCCCACTGGCGTCTGAAGAGCCACCGGGGCTATGGTGGTTGATGCTGTCTGTCAAAGAGGCGGGGCTTGAAGGTTCCGTCTTGATATATGACGAGCAGCTAGAATCAAGGTGTCGATCTTTGCTTGACATTCTGCAGAGAAGCCTGCATTGGGAGGGAGGGGAGAGAGAACAAGAGGAAGAGAGAGAGAAAGAGAACGAACATTATTTTATCAAAGACAGTGCTCTTTAAGGCTGTTCTGTAAGGGCTAGGAACTGCACATTATTCATTCATTAGTCAATACCTCTAGTTCTACATGAAGGTAATCAGCATAAGGGCATGACAGAGCTTTATCAAAGCTTCAGACAGATGGTAAACAAACATTTTAAAGAAATCACATTTTTTTTGCCCCCTCTTTCAGACCACCTATTTTCAAGTCAAAACTCTAAATCATGAACCAAGTGCAGCAATGAATACACAGACACAAATGACTTCATGCCTGACATTTACTGGTGGAAGTATTAAGAAGAAATGTTACCTTTTTTTTTTCAATCTTCTGAAGTTGCTTAAATTATACAATTCAGGACATTTTAGCCAATGAATACAGGAGATTCCTGCTTTGTCCAGGGATTACTATTTTCCCACAAACTGCCTGTTAAAAAATATGGGTGTCATGTCTAGATGCTATCGGAGTGGGGAGAGGTTCTAAAAGTAATGCTGAGGGTGTATCAATGTTTTTCCTTGTCCTTTTCTATTCCTTTCTATTTCCATCTCATCCTCAACCCCAGCTTCATCTAACCGTTCCACAAAGGACATTCTGTTATTAAGCAAGCCAGATGCCCTGTTTCTTGTCCAAATATAAATGGATCCTCTCTTATTATCGTTATCATCCTTTTTAGATTTTCCAAATTTCCTTCTTATATTCATCCAATAGGTAAGTTGGAGGTGAGGGGGGCAGGACCGAAGGTTCCCCTAGGGTGCCGAATACTCTTCCCACCAGCCCTGCCAACACAGCAGCAGTCTTCCAGCTGAAGGGCATGGGACATGGATCCATTTGGATTCCGGCACAGGTGTCGCTGCTGAGCAATGGCTGGGACTTGCTTCTTCCCAGGAGCTGTGAATGCTGCCTCCCAAGCACCCCCAAGTCCATGCAGAGACCACAGTGACAGAAGCTGGGTCTGAGAATTAAAAACGTACCCCTTTGGAAGGTGCGCGTTCCCTAACTGCACTGTTCTGGGTTTTTGGGGTTTTTTTTCATTCTTAGTATGTGCCATCTGGTGCAGAGGAATACGGTGTGAGATCCACCAGATTAGAGCTCTCTCAGAAAATATCTACCTTTTCCTTAATGTGCCCAGAACTGACTGACTGATTTTGAGGATAATTGTCTAAAATGATAAGTTGCACTGTTGCCACCCCCACTCCCTGCAGCTGCTGAACCATGCTGAAAAATGTCTCAGCGGGGAATAAAGCTTTTCAACCCCACCTCCCCCCCCCCCCCATATTTAAAATAGCAACCACTGCAGTCCAGGAAAGGGCTTCAAATGCAGTACCTATTTCCTAAAAGACATACCAACATTTAGTTTATTCAAATGTAGCAGTCATTTACTACTATTTCTTTTTTTACTGTTTGATTAGGGATTCTGGAATGTTTTATTCCAGGTGTTTTGCTACATCATATAATACTGAGAGACACAAGGAAGAAGGCCATAGCTTTTCTCAGGCCTCCCTCCCCATACCCGCTTCACATCCATCACACATTTGCAATTACCATTTTATCTAGTGACAAAATGTGCTACTCCTCTTTAGCTAGAGGAAACTGCAGCACCAGCAGCACCTCTGGCCTTCATGACATAGCAATGAGACGGGACAGGATGAGCACTGCACCCCTGCAGCTACACAGCTGGCCGGGTTGTGCAGCACATGGCAGAAGGGCCAGTGATCTTAGCCACATGAGCTGTGTAACTGCAGGGGAGGAGTGGAGTGTCATTTGCACTTTTTCTGGACAGTTCTGAAAATGTTGTGGTAATATTAACTGAAGTGAATGTGGACTTCAGTCTGGCGAAGTCATGACTTGGGTAAACTAGTTGCAGTACTGTAATTAAATAATTAAGGCAAAATAATGTGCGGCAATGAATTAAACTGGACAATAGCACTATAAATGAAGCATAAACAGTTTAATAAGTGCACACACCAATAGTGCACAAGATTTAAATCAAATGAAGCGTAAACACGTAGTTATACAAAGCCCCGACACGGCTGTGTTTCGCGTCAGGCTGCGTCAGGGGGATGAATTCCAAAGCTCTATAAAGACAAAATCCATACAGATATTGTACAGTGTGGCAGGCACAATGAGAACATTAGTAAAAATGTATAAAGGTTAGAGATATACAAGGCACCGTGAGAAGTAACAAACAAAAACAATAACAAAGCAGTCTGAGGCACAGGAGCAGTCTGAAAACATATAGGTGACATGAACCCTGTATGGATGGGGGGGGAGGGAAAGAAGGGAAGGGAAAAAAAGGAAAGGGGAGGAAGAGAGAGAGGGAAGAAAAGGGGGGGAAGGGGAGGGGAAGGGAGGGAGGACGGCGGAAAAAAGGAAAAGGTGGGAAGGAGAAAGGGGGAGGGAAGGTTTGAAGGTAATCTTGCTATTTGTGAATCCTCATAAGATGCTGGAAGCTTCGGTAACATACGATACCCTAATGCTCCCGGGCTTGTACTTTGTTTTTTGTTTTAGAATCTGACATTTAGCGTTTCTCGGCGCAACCAGATCTTTACTCCTAGCCCTCTTAAGGTACTATATCAGCTGAATTAATTGCGCCGGTTCTAATACTCTACTTGATTCTGCACCTCCTTTCCGTCCTTTCCTTCGTTTTCCTTTCCTTCTTCTTCTTCCTTGCCTCTCCCCAGTTTTCCCCTTCCCTTCTTCCTTCCCTCCCCCTTTCTCCTTCCCACCTTTTCCTTTTTTCCGCCCTTCTCCCTCCCCCCCTTTCTTCCCTCTCTCTCTTCCTTCCCTTTCCTTTTTGTCCCTTCCCCCTTCCTTTCTTCCCCCCCCCATCCATACAGGGTTCATGTCACCTATATGTTTTCAGACTGCTCCTGTGCCTCAGACTGCTTTGTTGTTGTTTTGTTTGTTGCTTCCCACAGTGTCTTGTGTACCTCTCATTTTTACAGCTTTACTAATGTTACCATTGTGCCTGCCACACTGTACAATATCTGTATGGATTTTGTCTTTATAGAACTTTGGAATTCATCCCTCTGACGCGAAACACGGCCGTGTCGGAGCTTTGTATAACTACGTGTTTACGCTTCATTTGATTTAAATCTTGTGCACTATTGGTGTGTGCACTTATTAAACTGTTTATGCTTCATTTATAGTGCTATTGTCCAGTTTAATTCATTGCCGCACATTCTTCTGCTGTGATTTACCTAAATGTGTGTGCCCTTAACTCCGCCCTTCTTGCATGCTTGCATTAAATAATTAGGACCAGTACTGAGCTACCTGGAAGGCTCACAATTAAAAACTGCATTTTAAACGAAAAGGGAAGTGTCTTAACTGATATTCCTTATAAACTAAGCAGCAGGCGACATGGACAGGATTCCCAAAGAAGTTGATCCCATTCTGGGGTGTGCCCCTCTGAATGCTACTTTTCACCTATAAATCAGAACTACATCTCCATGCATGCAGCGGGGTAAAACCAGGCTCGGGTCAGTCTCCTTGACTTGATTTGGGTGAGTTGATAACCCCAGAGTATATCCTAATACCTCTGCGTAACCTTCTTTCCACCTCTGACCCCTCTCCCTGTTAGACACACCCACCAAAGCCCAGCATACTGAGATGCTCTAGATCAGGGATGGCCAACTTAGGTCCTCAAGAGCCATTAACAGGTTTTCAAGATCTCCACAATGACTATGCATAAAATAGATTTGCATACAATGGAGGCAGTGCACGCAAAGATACCTCATATTTATTCATTGAGGATATCCTGAAAACCAGACCTGTTTGCAGCTCATGAGGATGTGAGTTGGCCAGTCTTGTTCCAGATCAGTAGTCCTCAACTCAGTCCTTAGAAATCCCCTTACCAGTCTGGTTTTCAGAATATATATATATATATATATATATATATATATATATATATATATATATTTTGCATTCAATGGAGGCAGTACACGCATATCTATCTCATGCTTGCATATTTATTGTGGATATTTTGAAAACCAGACAGGTCAGAGAATTCGCAAGGACTGGGTTGACGACCACTGCTCTAAAGCTACAACAAGGGGCACCTCACAGCCAAGGATATCAATGGACGGCACAATCAAACCAAACATAAACATCTCCTTCAAAAAGGTGATACAATCCCAAAAGAAGCAAGAGTGAAATGTGCATCTATATTTTGAACCTTCAGTGGCTTTACTTTTGCTGAACAGGCACATATAATGCCATTATTTTTGTGAAATAAAGATTTCTTTCCTCTACAAGTTCTCCTGCTGCTGTTTTTGTGAGTACATAGGCTTTACTAGAAGATATTCTAACTTCACCAGCTGGGAGAATAAGAACTCTGTAAATCTGCAGGCCTTGAGCAACCTTCTGCCTGGCACTTCTGCCATTCCACTACTAAGGCTTCCCTAGCCCATGCAATATTATTTTTGACTATCACAGTTATCTAAACTCATCTCTCCACGGCTAGGGTTGCCAAGTGGCTCCATTTTTTTCAGGTAGGTTCATCCCGTCCTAGTTTAACCCTATTGCAAATATTGGCTGACAGTCCTGCTCTTCTTAAGGAAATCAGCCAAGACCTTAGAACTACAAGCCCGTACATGAGACTGAAACAGAGAAACAGGACATCCGGATAAAGGCCATGCAGTCTAACTAGTTTGCCCATTTGCACCAATTGCTCAGCTCCACAGTCCCTACCACCTGTTCAGAGATTCCCTGTACTTGTCCCATGCTTTGGGAGTGGATCAACTTCTTCTAAAGAAATGGAGCCTCCAGGCTCCACCACTTATTGATTCTCTCTTCCCTGTGCCATTATGTCAGCATGGATATTCTTTGATTTAGGTTGAGTTTCTAAGGCAGCATACAACACCCCAAAGTTAATACAAACATTTTAGTAAGCTGACACTTTAAAAAAAAAAAATCTTTGGCTTACATTTTCTTAGGCACATATAAAATTAAGCTAACAAAGTTCTGACTTAATTAATATGAAAAACTAATCACTAGAAAGTCAAAGAGAGTATAGGAAAGCACTGTAAGGCCATGAAGTAAAAACAATAACTATATAAAACTTGTTCTCTGATGAAAAAGGAAGGTTACCACCATGTGAATATCTCATTGCCCTTGGCCACCTGCTTGTGTTGTCCCACCCTGTCCTGAAGAACCAGGGGACAGGGTGGGGGTGGGGGGAGGCGTGGAAAAAAACTACCCTCTCCAGCCTGCACTAGCCCAAGCCTTTCTTCCTGCATCTGCTGTCTTGTCCCCTTCACTGTTAATGACTACTGTAATTAATGGATCGCTCTCTCTCCTGTCTTTCTGCTTGCACTCGGAGCTAAGCACTTCTCTCAAGACAACATTTGAAAGAAAGCGGGTTGACACTGACTTACAGCCGCTCCGCGAATTCCTTTTAATTTAGAGCACTTATACCATCACTCCACTTATTACCTTATAATTACTGGACTGCTCTCCCACACATTATGATCGTAGGCTAGAGTTAAAAGTTATTAGAGTACTAAAATTCTCTTTCTCTCTGGCACTGAATTTGATGCAGCTATCATTAAAAAAAATGTCCATTAACTCTTTCACATCCTGCCGGCTAGTGTTACTATCCAGTGTATACCATAAATATCAAACAGCATACTAGAGAAACTCTTATTGTTGCTGCAGATAAATATAGTGCTGCTATTTTTGCTAATGACCTGCTTCCCGCAGAAAAAAATAAGACAAACCCAACTTGTTTACAGCCAATAATTAAAGGTTGAGCTTAATTAAGGCAGAGATGGGACCAGAGAGTGAGAACTAATTTTGCTTAAGTGAAATATGTTGGTTCCACAGCACACACTGCCAGTGTAGCCTCTGTTTCAAGGTTTCGTTATCAGAAAACCAAGGAGAAGAGAGCTGCTTCATAATCTTAAGTGGTCCTACTCAACTAGGGCGACAAGATAACTTCATGTACTCCAGGAGATTTTTTTTTTTTAAACTAATAAAGCATTTTCACATTGCTGACATAGTTTTGATTGAAAAAGTGGGACTCCACTATCCCAGAATGCTTTAGGATGGAAACAGTCTTGGTTTTCAGTATCTATAATATTCAGCTGCACAATAAAACCCAAAGGATTGGTGGACTTCCCCTGGATCTACCCAAATAGGTAGCTATTGGAGTTGTGAGTTATGCATATATTTTTTACATTATAAACATGTATGTGTAAGTTGAACAGCTGCATCTTTGTGCAAGGTCATTTATGTGCAAACTTGGCTAATTACCCAATGATTTAGAAAGCGAAGCGTGTAGGTTTTCTTTGAAAATATTTGGTTAATTCTGCATGTACAATGTACTGATATGCGAGCTATTATAAAAATGGCCCTCCCTTTGAAGAAAAGAAAACAAATTGGCTATTTTAAAACCACCCCCACCTCCAATCAACATGAACACCAAACCGAAAGACTGTCCTTTCAAATGTATGCCAGTTGGCAGCTCCAGTGCATCTGATATTAAACAGGGGAATATACATTCTTCTTTTCTGGAAACGAAGGGGCCTATGCATGGAAACTTGAGATGCACACTATGAGGTAGATTTTAAAAGTGTTGCTTGGACAAAATTTCCCACATTTGTGCATGTGAGGGCCGTGCGCGAACAACGCAGATTTTAAAAAGCCGTGAAATACGCACATATATACTGGTGCGTGCGTCAAAAATAAGATGGCGAAAAAGGGGCAGAGCTTGGGTGGAGCTGGGCATTCCAGGGCGGGGCCAACAGTTACACGCATAACTCTGTACTTTAAACCTGGAGACCTTGATATCTGTGTAACTTTACTGCTGCTCCAGATGAGGAACAAGTCTGTAGATCTTGAATATTATATCTTACAGAGCAGGGTCATGGGGCGTGCAGGATGAAGAACCAGAGGGGTCTGGAAGACCTCGATATTAACTGGACAAACCAGTGATTAAATGAAAAACTGGGTTGTCCCTTGCACGAGCATGTTTTAAAATCCACTTATATATGTGCATAAAAGCTGACAGTCCTATGGAAGACACGCACACTAGCTGTGCGCAAGTAACGTCTTAAAATTAGGAGCGTACTTATGTGCAGTTGGTGTATTTTAAAACATACACGTGCAACTGTATGCACAATTTAAAATTACAGCACATCTTTCCACATGTGTGTTTTAAAATTAGCCTATAAGGGTATTTAGCATGGAATCTGAATAGAGTGTTATGCACTATGAGCTGATTTTCAAGAGCATTTTCATACTTACAACTGGGTTTCACATATGTAAATATGCTTTACTTGTGTACGTGGGCTTTTGAAAATTGCTACAATATATGCCATTGAACTGTCCATAGGATATTCACATATAAGTGCCCTTTACGTGCGTAAATGGCTTTTAAAAATTGCTGATAGTCTATTACATTTTTATGGATAACTCCTTTGAAAATTCACTGTAAGGCCCTAGTGAGCATGCTAAACACGTCTCAGAGGATGCTAGTGTGTACATGCTAAAATGAATGCGTCAAACATGTAAATGAAGGAATGTAAGAAGCAAATTGGGCTTTCGAGGGCATGTGGCAAATAGCATATGGAAGAGAGCACAGCAGCGAGCAGACAATGTCCAGGTCACTAAGGCCAGTGCAGGTGTTGCCTTTTCAGTACGCATGCTATTTCAAGGGCATAGCTAAGTGCACAGTGGGTTATAAGATGCAGGGAACGTTGATGCTGGAGGAATAGATGGCAGGGGACAGAGAGAAGATAGGGAAAGGCAATAGAAAGAAAAAGGCCAAAGAGAAGAGAGAGAGACACAGAGAAAGAAAGATGGTAGAGGGCGGGAGCCAAAGAGAGAGAGGAAGGCGGTAGTGGTGAAGGGGGGAGAAGAGAGAAGGATGGACACAAAGGAGAAGGCCAGAGAAGCCTTGGAGCAGGAGGAGGATAGGACAGTGAAGGAGAATAAGAAGTTAACTGTGCTCAAGGATATTTGTGCTCTTTTCTCAGATGCCCCTTTTAATATTCTGAAATCAAGTTTTATTGTCCTGGGTGTGATGTCTGATGCTATTTTTTCCCCCCAAATATGCTCCTTTGCTGCCTGCTATATTCCTGTGGAGTATCTCCCAGACAGCGCACAGTTTATTTTCAGTATCAGCTCCACAATGTGGTTGTTTCTTCTTGCGTGAAAGAAAACATCCATTGGCATGGTCATGACCTGCCTCCATCATGTTTAATCCAGACTCTGGCTCCTGTTCCCCCAGCTCCTCTACATCCTTGTCAGACATAGAAGGTGTGTGCTCTTGGGAATCCTTGCAGTCTTGATGCTCATCCCTTCAATCCTCTGCTGTGTTGTCCTCTGTTCCTCCACCTGGTGTCTAATGCACCTGCCCTGGGGATATGTAAGCTCCCTCCTGCAGGCCCTTCGGCTTGATTGCATCTGCCCCACCAATTCCCTTCTGTCGTAAGTCTCCTTCCTGTAGCTTCCACTCTCATCCTGACTAGGGTTGCCAACTTTTCCATAGACCAGGACCGGACACTTGAAGACCGAGGGGGTGTGGAAGAATGGTACTTCCTCATTTGCATAAATTTTAGATCCTGCCAGTGAACTTCCTACACAGTGCATCTATGTGTCTGCAGAACCAGTGGGACTGAGGGCACCACCTCTCTCCCTATGCTGTCCAATCACAGCATGGGAAGGAGGCAGGGATACAGCACCGCTGTCCTCCGATAGGCTCCGACCTGCCTTTCTCTTCCTCTAAGAGGCTGTGGAAAAAGGAGGATCCACCTGCAAAACCGGACATTTAGTGTCCAGTTGCTATTTCGGACTGGACACTGTACAGAATGCCTGAAAACCTGGCTGTACAGTCCAAAACTGGACAGTTGGTAACCCTAATCCATTCCCTTCTCTGCCATTCTACATCCACACAGTCATCTCTCATGCACTTTTATTGCACACGCTGAATTGTACGCCCCCTTCCACACTCCATGCTCTCACTCCACACTTTCAAGATTGTTACAGACACAGAAGACTCATGCATAGAACAAACATGGACTCACCTCCTCACTCAGACCTGGAACAATGGACAGACAAAGGGAAGATCATACAAAAACAAAAAAAGTACAAAACACAACAAAAAAAGTACAAAGCACAAACCACTTAAATATCTGTTATTTTTCTCTCCCCGGAACTCTCTGCCCTCATTTACCTTCCTCTCCTGGCACAGCTATAGCTAGCCTATGGCCAATACAGCCTGGGCCATAAGTACTACTAGCAGGAGGGTGACTTGCTCCTGCAGCCCACTGGAAAAAAAAACAGGAAGAAAGGGGTTACATTAGGGAGCAGAGTAGTTTTTCTTTGGTCTATTCTACTCTGTTCACTCCAAATTTTCCCCCTCCTCTCTTGTTCCCTGCAAGACAGAAGAGGAGGGGCTGGAATAGTGAGCAGATGGGCCTCTTTTCTGTTCTGCTCTGTGCCTCACCCAACCCCTCCCCTACCCTGCCAGATAGGGGAAGAGCTGGAGCAGGAAGCAGAGATCTGTTCTCTGCTTAGTGAGATTGCTTGTTACTCAAGCTCTATGTGCCTACCATTAAAGAGGCGGCAAATCCTGGGGTCAGACAGAGGGGAGAGTACTGGGGTCATCCCTGGGGGGTGGGGGGAGAAGATAGAGAATGTGTGTGTGTGTGTGTGTGTGTCTGTGTGTAGGGGGAAGCTGAGGAGCGAAATCCATGCTGATTCTCAGTATGACTGCAACTCAGAAGTCCCCAGGTTTGGCTTTGGGAGAGAGTGAGTGGGTAAAGGAGTTGGGAGGGAGGGTTTGCTGTTTCAGACTACAGAAAAACACTGTGCACTGGAAATATAACTGGGCCTGGCGTGGGATAAGTACTGATCCCATTCATGAAAAGAAAAAAAAAAAGAAACTGGGTTAGAAAACTAACCAGCTGAAAGGAGAAAGGTACAGGTGGCAAGACATGTTGGAGTTATGGCAAACAAAGAAATCCGGTGAGAGACTAAGCAGCAAAAAGTTTAGAAAATGGCCAGCAGAGTGAGGAACCTGTGGAGCAAAGAGTTTTAGCTAAGAGGAACCACAGACCCTGCAGTAAAGTTGTTGCTATTAAGTTCTGTGCTGTTATGGCAAGGCAAGTTTGCTATAAAGGTTCCGAGTGTGTTTTTGGCAGGGTTTTCTGATACCCTACAATATGTTTTGCTGTTAATGAGATCTAGAACCTAAGTGGTTACAAGAAAAAATCCTATTTCAATAGAAGCAAACAAGGCATGACATCATCATGACTTAAAGGCACATACTCTCTTAAACCCTTACGGCTCAACAAGGTAGGGGGTTACCAATCAGTTGGGTAGAGGTTAAAGGTCACTTCTGATACAAGTTAAGGATCACATCCATACAGATCTGTGGGTCACATTTTTGGGACCTGGGTGACCCATGTGTCTATTTATAGGTTTTAAATAACAGCAATATGCTTCAAGTAAACCCCCAAAAAACATTTAACAAAGTCTTCCAGCTTGTGGTGTCATGTATAGGATGAGGGCTCATTTTTTCACTTGATCATACGTACGAAATTGCCTTGTTATAGCTCTGTCTCCTGGTGTCCAGTTGCTCTCCCACTTTTCCTCTCAGTATCTAAAGCCAGTCTCATATAACAAGCTAACTTTTATAAAAGTCTGAAGCAAGGAAATGAAGTCATGAGGAAAAGAGAACTCTGCGTGCTCAGTTTAGTACATATGTACTATTTTGGTACCGGCCACATGCTATTTAGGGCTCAGGCAGACAGAGTAGACCCTGTAAGTCACGGTTGTGAGCCCTTGGACTGTGGCATGGTTGACGCAGCCCAGTAGGTGAACCTACTAGGCTCATGTCAACAGCTGGTGGACATGCCCTTACTCAGACTGGCGCTGGAGCTTCACTGCATTTCACCAGTGTGCTCGATTTTCAGGAAATCCATTTGAATGTACATTTTTAGTGCAATTCAAAAACTGTAAACCATAAAATAAAAATATATATATAGGACCAATGATTATACAGAAACAAGACACCTGAATTGGCTTGAATATAAGCTTAATTGCTTCCAGATAGGATGGCCCTTTACATTTAAGAGTATGATTAATACAAAAGATTAAACCAGCAGATATACTTTTATTTTTGTGATATTAATTTATCTGGCTGTGATGGTCTGTTCTTTTATTTTCGCTCTTAATGAAGTCTTGGAATCCAGGGAGGGCAAAGAGACTTTGGGAGCTCGGAGTGCTGCATAATTATTTTTATGTTTTTGGAGTGACCATAAATCTTGATATCTTGATTGTGGTTCTGGTAAAGGAGATTTTTGTATTCCATTACCAGTTTTTGCAACAATATACTTTCTTTTATTGGAACAACTGTATATAGAAGATCATTGAAGCGACTGTGGCACAGAATTCCAGCCTCTGAGGCTCTCCTTCGTCCTTATTCTTAGGACGCTTTGCCATCTTTTCTCAACATATTTTGATATATAGTTTTATGCGCTGTTATTGCTACAGCCACATCCAATGGCCCACCCACTTTGGGCTCAGGCCTACCCAATCAGGCATGAATAATGGCCACTGCTGACTCATTCATCGCAGTAAAAGGAGAGAGCCCACTGAAGCAAGGCCACCATGGAAGCCCATCCTTGTGGTGGCGAAGTCATCGTCCCGCCAAAGCAAGGCCGCCGTGGGAGCCCAACCCTGTGGTGGCAAGAAGTCATCCCGCCGGAGTAAAGCCACGGTGGGAGCCCATCCCCATGGGGATGGAAGAAGGGATTTGGTGGTGAGGACCTCGTTCTTTTGAGAATGTGAGCTTGAGTGTAGGTGTTTGTGCATGAGACTGGGAGCCTTTGTATGTGGGTGAGAGCTTGTATGTTTAAGGAAGAAAGCATGAGTCTTTGTGTGTGTGGGTGAGAGAGGAAAGGAAAAAGATGGGAGAGAGAAGAAACAGAGAAAAGTGACCCTGGAGAAAGAATTTAAAAAAGACTGACAAGGGGAAAGTGGAAAAAAGAGACCTGGACCAACTGATTAGAAAAATAAAAAGATCAAACAACAATGGTAAAAATATTATTTTCAGATTTAAGGAACTGGGATATGCCATCTTTGGGTAAGTGCATTTCTTAAAATTTTGTATTTTGCTCTTTATCTTTCCACTATTCAGTCTGGTTTCTCAGGCTTTCTATTCCGGTTTTGTTTGCATGTTTCTGTTTCTAAATTGTAGTCCCTTATTTCTGTATTAGGTAAGGGCGGTCTGTGTGCTGCAGCAGTCAAAAAAGCAAATAAAATGTTAGGAATTATTAGGAAGGGAATGGTTAATAAAACGGAAAATGTCATAATGCCTCTATATCGCTCCATGGTGAGACCGCACCTTGAATACTGTGTACAATTCTGGTCGCCGTATCTCAAAAAAGATATAGTTGCAATGGAGAAGGTACAGAGAAGGGCAACCAAAATGATAAAGGGGATGGAACAGCTCCCCTATGAGGAAAGGCTGAAGAGGTTAGGGCTGTTCAGCTTGGAGAAGAGACGGCTGAGGGGGGATATCATAGAGGTCTTTAAGATCATGAGAGGTCTTGAACGAGTAGATGTGACTCGGTTATTTACACTTTCGAATAATAGAAGGACTAGGGGGCATTCCATGAAGTTAGCAAGTAGCACATTTAAGACTAATCGGAGAAAATTCTTTTTCACTCAACGCACAATAAATCTCTGGAATTTGTTGCCAGAGGATGTGGTTAGTGCAGTTAGTGTAGCTGGGTTCAAAAAAGGTTTGGATAAGTTCTTGGAAGAGAAGTCCATTAACTGCTATTAATCAAGTTTACTTAGGGAATAGTCACTGCTATTAATTGCATCAGTAGCATGGGATCTTCTAGGTGTTTGGGTAATTGCCAGGTTCTTGTGGCCTGGTTTGGCCTCTGTTGGAAACAGGATGCTGGGCTTGATGGACCCTTGGTCTGACCCAGCATGGCAATTTATTATGTTCTTATGTTCTGTGTTCTGCCTGTGTGCGAGTGAGGTGCAGTATTGATGTTGGCGTGTAATTTCTAGGGATGTGCAGAGGGACGCCATATGTTACATTCGGGATTCGTATTCGTCAGGGGGCAGATACATTGCATTCGGCAAGGGGGGCCCCCGATACGTCTTAATTCTTATTCGTTTTCCGGCTAAAATTGAATTAACTACAACCCCGCACCCTCCTGACCCCCCCAAGACTTATCAAAACTCCCTGGTGGTCCAGCGGGGGGTCCGGGAGCCATCTCCTTCACTCACACCCTCAGCTGCTGGTATTCAAAATGGCGCCGATAGCCTTTGACTTACTATGTCACAGGGGCTACCGGTGCCATTGGTCAGCCCCTGTCACATGGTAGGAGCACAAAATGGCGCCAGCCATCCATTGCTCCTACCATTTGTTTAAATTCGCTCCTTTAGATGGCCAAATAATTCGTCGAAGATTCGTTGTAATCGTGGGGAATCGCGATACGTTTCACTTCCCCACGAATACAACGAATATGGCCCTATACGTTGCGGATTGCCAATACGTAGGAAACGAATGCACATCCCTAGGAGTTTCTCCGTAGGGATTTGTGGCAGTTTGGCTTATTCTGTTATCCCAGTATGTGGTGTATTAATGTTCTAGGGCCTGCTGTAGTATTTGCATTGCTTCTTTTTCATACGGTTGCTGTTATTTGAGTCCTGAGAGTCAGTGCTGTTATGATATGGTATGGCAAGGTTCTAATGCCTTTTTTTTTTTGGCAGGGATTTGTGTTACTTCACAAAATATTTAGCAGTGGAGGGAGTCTTTTTTTTTTTTTTTGCTGAGGTGACTCCAGAATTTGAATATAGCTTTTCTTTCATGTTAGGTTGTAATGTGAATTGTCGTAGTTTTGCTCTGCTCTCGTTCTCATGATTATTGTTATTATATTGAAGTTATGGTGATCGCTGCCTTTCTGGAAAGAGGATTCAAGAGAGAATACATTGATGTTTGTTTTATGATTAAATTGATTGGATCTAATGTTAATGCGTTCTTTGCTTTTTACCTGATATTTTTGTTTGTTTAATCAATTGCAATAAATATAAAATTAATTAATACAGATAAATAAGGAATTTGTAATGTTGGTAAGTGCTTGAAATAATAGAGTGAAACTATTCTAAAAAGTTTCACTTATGATGCATAAGGGTTGTTGTAGACTACTTAGGAACCCATTGTAAAGTGCATGCTAAGGCATTATTTGTCAATAAGAGTACAACATGTAGAGTTCAGACCTGAATGCTTACTGCCCATCCTTGTTATCCTTGGGCCCACCCAAAAACTTAGTTCTGGCTATGCCACTGGCCACATCCCATTTCTAAAATCTCTTTCCCCAGGTCTCTGCCTCATTTGTTTCCCACAAATGTTTATGTTATGCATGCCTCAGTGTGAGGTAAGACATAGATTTCTGATAAAGGGCTCCATGATGAGGGGACATGTGATATAGAAGGAGTTTCAATAAAGTTAAGCATTAATAGCTGCTCAAGAATAAAATAGAAAGCAAAATTTAAAAATAAGGGACCTCAGTTTGCAGTATACACCGACAATGCTATAAAAATACTATTAATAACTGGCCCGATTTTAAATGGCCGGCGCGCATAAAAAAACGGGTTATGCGTGAGGCTGGGCCTTTCGCACACTGCGCACATTTTAAAAGGGGCCGGCTGTGTGCATAACCCTTGTTACATGCACAAGAGCCGGGCTGAAGGGATGGTCCGGGGATGGGGAGGGATGGTCCAGGGGATGGGGCAGAGCTGGAGGCGGCTGGTACAGCTGCCATTTGCTACTGTGGCAGGAGCTGGCGTAAGTAATAAAACAAAGAAAAAAAAAAGGTAGGGCCTTTTAAGGAGTCGGGGAGGACAGGGGAAGAGGGAGAGAGTATGGGCGGGGGTAGGGAACTGGGGAAGGCTGCAATGCGTTGCCGTGCGAAAATTGCATTTTTCAACCCCCCCTTGCGTGCACTGCCCCGGATTTTATAACATGCGTGCGCTGGCGCGTGCATGTTATAAAATCACACATCCATGTGCGTGCGCCAGGTAGCGTGCACACATGGACGTGTGCGCGTATGTTTTTAAAATCTACCCCAATATGTACTATTATTACTAATAACAAGACAAATATTTGGAAGAGGGCAGAAACCAGTGTTTTATTCAAGGGGGCAGGAAGTAACTAATTATGACAGAGCTCAACATTCCTCTTTAAGCTGAGTGCAAACTACTCCTCCAGCTGATAACAACACAATTTGGTTCTCTGTGCGATTTATTCAATTTTCAGACAGTGATGTTAACAGTTTGTTGTTTACCTGTGTGTGTGTGGGAGAGTAGGATGAGGGAGAACGAGGGCTTTTGGTAGCATGCTCGTTAGTGTATTCCAAATTAGAGTACATTTCTACTATCATCTGGCGAGGCAAGCAGACAGCAATATGTTGTGTGAGGCACGCGTGGGACTCTTCCTGTAAAGTCTCAATTCACAATCGTGTCTTGACTCTCTTTTGTCTCTGTCTGAAATTCTACAGCTCTATTATTCTAGCTTCAGATATTCACAGCCGTCTATAAATTCAATTGTCAGACAGTGGGCTTTATTCTAGACCTCGTTTCAATCTAAAATTAGAGGCACTAAAATTCACATTAACTCCAGCAGGAACGTGGCGAGTAAGACTTTATTTCAAAAGAACACCTTTTTTGAAAGAAAGGAACTATCTTCAGGATGATGGCTTTATCTGCATTTGAAGAATAGAAGGCCAATTCCACATTGTGCTGTTAATGCAGGATTTGCAGGTCACATTGGGACTAATAAATCTCTACATTTAGTTAAGGATTATGAATAGAAATAGCATACATTCTATGAAAATGTGCACCACGTTTCTCTTTTAAGGCTTAGTGTCTTTTTATTAAATCCCCTCCCCCCCAAAATAGTGGCTCTTTTAAATGCAGCCCATGTGTGCATAGTTTTACTATGCACTTTTTCTTTTTTCTTTTTTTTAATAACGAACAGGACAGCACAGAGTGCCAGTCTGAATATAAAGTGTTAATGATGAACAGCACAGCAGCAAACCTAGCTCATCTGTGCACATAATAAGCCACCCTGTACCATTTTTGTTGAGAAAAGCAAAATGCAAGCTTTTAAGTAATTATTGTATTTACACATACAATACAGTGCTGCTGCCTGCTTAAGAAACACAGTGGATATAAGTATAGAGCGCACATGCTACGCAAACTGGGGATCAACCAGGGGCAGCAAAAGAATAAAAAATAAACCCCTACTACACAAAAATCCATGGAAGAGCTGGTATGTTCCAGATAACATTTACAGGCCAGTTCTCGAAAGTGCATTACTGCGATAATGTGTCAATAGTGAAATAAACCCTGGGCATTAGTGCACATTATTACGGTAGCATATTTTTTAAGAATCAGCCCGAAAGGAAGCTATTCATGATTTGTTTGTTTTGAGGATTTAGCTCTTTTTGATTTTGCCAAGATTGCTTCCTAGCCTCTTTTTGGCTAGGTCCCAAGCACTGAGTCTGAGCTATAACCTGAGGCCGATCCTTTTTTGGCCTTTTGACAGAAAATGAGAACTCTGTACAATAAGAGGGAGAGGGTTAAAGAGGTGGGGTAATGACAAACCATTCAATACCCTTCTCCTCTCTCGCCCCTCATGATGATGCAATGACCACCGCCAAAGCAGGAGGATTAAACTGCCTGCCAAACACAGAAACATGAATATGTCAAGAGCATAAAGCTAGGTAAAGAGCAAGCCGAGGAAACCACCAGGCAGCATGCGGATCCATCAACAATGGCGATGTAATGAGAGCCGACTCCTGAAGACACAGAAGAATCTATTCCAGCACGTGGGGGGTTTGGTGGGTTCAGGTGCTAGCCTTCTACTAGAAAGATAATAAATCATGTGATTTGCCAAAATAAACTTCCTGTCGACTGCCCTGCACTGCACTGGGCTTGCAATACCCAAAATATGGAAGCCTATGCCATGCAAATATTACTATTTGCTTCACTAAATGTACTATTGAATAATATGAATATCTTCAGTGTCAAACTCCCTTTAACTGCATTATTATTGGTTTCTCACATAAAGGTTGTACTATCACGGTATTCCCAATCCATGTAATATCAGGGACATATTCATATGTTTAGAATCCACTGTGAACTTGAAATCTGCATAGCTGTCTGCACATTTATCTTTAACAGCATAGTAGCTTTCAATAAGCAAAACTTACTGAGGGGGGGGGGGCTTTAACCTAGGATTGTTGGGGGTGGGTGGAGAAAGCCCTAAAGTAGGTCAAAGTTATTGGGTAAGTAAATCTATAAACAGATAGAGTAATGGGAAAAGCTACTTACATTAATATTCATTTAGGGATAGAAACTGATCCAGGAGGCAGCTACTAAAATGGTCAATGATCTTCATCATAAGGCATCAGAGAACAAACTTAAAGATCTAAATATGAATACCATGCAGGAAAGGAGGGGAAAGAGATATTTTATAGATATGTAAATATCTCCAAGGAATAAATGCACAGGGTGCGGGATTCTGCAATGGAAAGAAGCCTCTGGAACGAGGGAGGAGGGTGAGAGAGGATAGACGCAAGGAAAATTTAAGGAAATATTTTTTTATAGAGAGGGTCGTGGACACATGGAACTGCCTCCCGGTGGAGATGCCCGTATCAGAATTCAAGGAAACATGGCACAAGCACAAAGGATCCCTGAGAAGAGGGAAAAGAAAGGTTTATAAAGCTGAACAGGAGATGTTGATGGGCAGACTGTTGTCATGTTCTATGTTCAAGCATAATTATGTTTAAAACATGTAAAGATTTCCCGTTAAATACGTTTTACTCTTTCTGATGATGGGTTATAGGAAGGGTTTCCATAATTCCGACGTGGCAGTGACATAAACTGGTTAAGGAAAATCCTCCCCCTTTAGGTCAGTAGAAATCATTAAACCTAGAGCTACCTTTTTTTTTTCTTGCTTTTATGCCATCTATAAATGCTAATGTGTTTGATAAAATGTTAACTCAACTCATGATGTAATTATTTCAAGTTGTTTTGGCTTCAACTGTGATTGTCATAGTGCCTCTGTGATGTCACTTATCACTATGCAAACTGACTCATTTTTATGTCAATTACAGCTAATTGGTCAGAGATCGGATGTTGTGGCAAAGCCTTCCAATTCCATAGCAGTGCTCAGAATCTCAGGGCCAAACGAATAATGTTAAATAATGCTTCCTACAAGTCTGTTCAACATGTCCTAAAGGCTGCTCAGCTATCTTTGTGATTCACTTGCATACTGTATATGAGATATGGAGTCAACAATTAATTAGTACTATGAAAAAAAAATGCAGCTTCTCTATTTTGTCTGTCCAAATATTAGAAAAATCTGTTCAGAACAAAACAAAATGCAAAGCTGAAGATTACCCCCACAGGCTCCAGTTACAATTTCAGCTTCGGCTGCCACTTTACAATGAGCATTCTCTTCTGCTTCAACTAATTGCACTCTAGTAAAGTGGCAAAAAAAAAAAAGAAAAAAAAGAAAGTGAATCACTTAGTAAGCAAACGGGACCAGCTGCTATTGCCAGAGAATGGAAAAAGCTGAACAAAAGGGAAAGTAACTGAATGAAGTGTCATGTCAGAAATCAACCGTGCAATGTGTGATTTGGGAAAACATGACTACTTTACAAAGACAGGGTGTCATTATGGCATCACAGTAATACGATGCTTTGACAACTGCTGGCGCTAACGTATCATCATTGCATTAAGGTGCACTGGCTTACTCGAGTCAAGGTGCAGAAAGGATTTTTTCTTTTAATAAGACATATCTTAAGGTTTGCCTGGTTAACTTAATGGATAAGACCACAGACTGCAGCATGAGCAGTCCTAACCCTCTCAAGAGTTGTTTGGCTGACTCACTGGCCTCATGGTTAATGTTGGAAGGTTTATATTTTGTGCACCTGAGGTATCTCTTCTACTGCATGCCAGGTGAGCAGGGTGCTAAGGAGCTGCCACGCACACGTTCTAGGCCTTTGCGGGGTGGGGGGTGGGGGGGTTGTACCTCAATTAACTCCTGTGCCTGCTACAGTTTTATAAGAGTGGGTGTCTTGGAGATCAGAGCAGTTTCAGATGAGTAGCACTATTTAAGAATTAGCTGGCTATCTGACCTACTGGATAAGTAGCACTATTTAAGAATTAGCTGGCTATCTGACCTACTGGATAAGTAGCACTATTTAAGAATTAGCTGGCTATCTGACCTACTGGATAAGTAGCACTATTTAAGAATTAGCTGGCTATCTGACCTACTGGATAAGTAGCACTATTTAAGAATTAGCTGGCTATCTGACCTACTGGATAAGTAGCACTATTTAAGAATTAGCTGGCTATCTGACCTACTGGATAAGTAGCACTATTTAAGAATTAGCTGGCTAAGTAGCACTTTTCAGGCTTATCTGGCTATCTTAGAGGGTAATTTATCAAAATGTGTTAGGGCGTAATCGCGCGTTAGGGTCCTAACGCCTGCAATGATGCCGTAACGCACGAGAGAAATACCGCATCGTGAAATACGTATGCAAATTTAACATTAGTATTTGAGTGGGAGGAGTTTGGGCAGAGTAAATGGAAATGGGGGTCAGTTAAGGTGGCGTGTGATAAAGTAACGCACACTATCACGGGATTTAATGCCGGAAATAACTACACCGTTTTTCTGTGCGTTATGCCTGTGTTAGCTGAGCGTTACCGGCTGAAATGGTATTTATCGCAAATGCTGGTTTGGGAGGGAGAGGAGATGGGAGAGGTAGTGGGAAGTGGGAGAAGAGAGAGAGAGCCTCTGTGGAGGCTCACTTATATTTGAACTTTTTATGCTACTGTAATAGGGGGCATTATGAACTCGGGGTGAGGTAGTTTTACATGCACAGTCATATGTACAAACAGCACAGTAACCATCAGTGAAGATTTAATCTGATTTGGAGTGATGAAAGGGGAAGGAAGAGTAGATTTGTACCATCTTCTCTCTATCTAGCTTGATGCACTCTCTACCTAGCTGCAATCAAGCTATGTAGAGAGAACATGGGCTGATTTTTATGTGCGCAACCCTTTGAAAATTCACTTGTAAAGTTATTAGGAGGACAAACACACAAGGCTAAAAATACCCTTCATTTTAAGTTTCCCTTCTGGTTTTTCAAGAAAAGTCTTCCTTTCTCTAGCAGATGGGACAATAATGACTACAGTTCTCAGGCATCCAGTATTGATACTGAGTTACTCTAAGGGCCTGATTCATCACCGTCTTTTCCCATAGCAACAGAATGGGAAAAAGGCATTAATGAATTTGTCCCTAAATTTGTGCCATCCTGAGATTTCAATCCTTCCCTACCTTTCTGATTTCCACACATTTTATTCTGGTTCTTGTAGCTTTGCATGTCATAGGAAATCAGGACTTGAATGACCAGAATACATTAAAATGAAAAATGGATTTAAAACCAAATTGGACTTCCATTCCATGATGCCATAGAATATGTTTAGCAACACTGGGCTTCTAGTAGCACAGAACAGTTTTCTTGTATTATACTGCGATGAAACATGATTGTGAAGATGTTGGGGCTCACAGAGGTCAACACAAGACCTGAGCAGAAAGGCGCTAACCTTACTCTAAGAGATTATATTTCTTTATGCAAACTTGATTTCTAGCAGGCCAGAGCACTGCTTATAAAAACTAAGACTGAAAGTGGATGTCCATATGGAAGTAAAATCCCCAGTTTAAATTATTTAATTAGATGTCTTATTATGAGGTCTTTGTTCCTCCTTTTTTTTCTTCCAACTCAATGGGAACCCATTGCTGGGATCCTGGTACCATGAGCCTTCATTCACAGCCACCTGGGGATTTTTTTCCTCTGTATTTAAAGGCCCTCTCTCTCACTGTTCCTAGTCTGCTCATTGCAACAATGGTCCTGAGGCTGGGAGCCATGCACCAGGGCACCTTCTGGAGTCCTGTATCATGGACTCTAAATCCCAGCAGCAGCTGTCACCCTTGACGATTAGCACGATACCTTACCCCTTTTCCTGCCAGTGGCTGTGGTTGCCTCCTCCACAGCCCAGGGTATAGCAGATCAGATCCAGGAATCAAACCAGGAGTTTGCCACTGAGTTGGCTCACTTATGAGAAAGTTTTATTTAAAGCAGCGATCTCTCTCAATCCTGCAATTTTGGTCAAATTTGAGTGAGGTATACAGTGATCCCTGACACCTTTGGCTAAATAAGTTATCAAATTATTTCACAGATATGGTTCTCAAAATTGGTTAAAAAAATTATTTTTTGAAAATAAATGTTGCGGATCCAGTTTAAATATGGCTGCCAGCACGTATCTCAGATTTTTCCAATCCCTTCTTTTGAGCCAGCCATCACCTTTTGCATTATAGGGACGTAAAGCACTGCTCACTAAACAATATGGATGAGGTAAGGTAAATACAGCAGTGCTGGGCAAAATGAAAGAAAGGATCATGGAAGACTGACCTGAAAAAAGGGAAAAAAAATTAACATTTAAAATTTTTTTTTAATGAATTAATAAATCACAGGAAAGAAATGCAGAAATGTTTTCTGGATGGTCAAAAAAAGATATCACAGTGTCTTTTTGGGTTATGTCCTAGGCAGCAAAACTGTGACTGCAAAATAACAGGGAGAATGCGGTCACGGGGAAATGTTACTCAGTCAGGCAGTGATCAGCTGCAGCACTGACTCAGAGTTTCTCTGTTCAGTATCCTTGGTCTGAAAGAACTTCCCAAGGATGGCTCTATCCTTGGGGAACTCAAGCATATTATTATTATTATTATTAGTTTACTTTTTTCTGGACAAGAGCACTTTTACAACAACCTTGATTTTTTTTTCTTTAAAAATAAAAATTGGAGATACTGCTTTCTTTTGGACCCCCAGTTTCTTTCTGCTCCTTTGAAGCTGCAGCTCTTCAGACTGAGGCACCACCACAAGCCTTCCTTTGCGGTTACCCTGGGATATCTCCCCTGTTTTTATATTCCCCTCTGGGACTTGGCAAATCTGTGGCTTAGGTCTGGCCACTAGGTGCCACCATGAAATGATGGCTCAGGGGTTCTGCAGCCGCCCCAGAGGAGCAGAGGCCTGGCTTAAGAATTGAACCTAGGGGTTGTTGTTTTTTTATGGCATGGCAGGGTACAGCACTTTCCACTAAACCAGCAGGTCGGTAAGATATTTATCTCCTACAAGCCTAATTTCACATATAGGTTTATAGTGGACATTTAGCTCACAGCCTATGCCCCACATAGCTTCCACTCTGACTTATTTCCTTTTTCAGGCAAGAAACTCCAGCTGCTCTGGTTGTTGTTATGCGATGATTTCTTATTCATTCTGGTTGATAAACTTTATTAATGGGAAGAAAAATGGTCCTGAGAGATCACAGTGTGTTGAACATTAACGACTGTTGCCAGTTTAAGAATTCTATCCAATGCAGAAATATATATTAGCGTAATTTGTCCTTTGCTCATTTTATTGTACTTAGTTCAATTTCGGGGTGAGCATTCCACCCTGGTGGTTTATAATTTTAAATACTATAACATGGAACCTAAACAAATAACTGCAAAATCAATACAACCATTAAATGTGTAATACTGTGCAATTATGCACCTAGTGTTTTGCATATTTAACTGTCAGAGGTGGCCCTTTAAGCAATGAATGCATATACCGTGGAGTTTCTTCTAAGCCCATAAAATACAAATGCTTCTGTGAACTGAAATTGCACTTTAAACACTCATCTGTGTCTAGACTTGAACTACTGGCATCAGGGCCCAATCCAAATCAATACTTATGATGGACTTTGCAGCTAACGTGACACTGCACAAAGAGAGCTATCACACATTACTGCTTAGTCATGTCTTCAAAGTACCAGCAGCAAAATTGCACATATTCAGAGCAAATGATAGCATCTTGGCAAGTCTTTACGAGTATGGGCATGCATTTGCCATGTACATGGGTTCAATCGCCATCCAGAAAGACGTCTGTTGGAGAATATTTTAGCAAGATGAATGTCATACTCACTTCAGCCATACTATTATTGATATATAATGTTGCAAATGCTCAAATCAGAATTATATTTGCCCTCTGGGGATAGGGAAATACCTACAGTACTTGAATGTAATCTGCTTTGAAGTGTCAAAAAGCAGAATATAAATAAAAAACAAATAAAATAAATAACATATTTAACGGTAAGGAGTAAATACAACATACGTCTTTTATCAACAAAGCCTTTATATTCAATTTATCTTTCTAATTTCACTTTTCTCTATGTCCTGGCAGGCCTCCACAATTACTGGCAAACAAAACTAATCAATCAATAAAGAGATTTCCATTCTGAAAATTTGCTTTTGTCTTCCATCTTCTCTCAGATGGCTCGTATCCCTGTTTTGTGTAACACACATGTTTTCACTTTTAAGAACAAACCCATCGAAACGGTTTGAAACTGTGGACGTGTTTCCCAAATGCTTTTCTCACCTTTTGTGCCTACGGGAAAAAACTTCCACAAAAATAAATGGGTGTGAAGTAACTGAATGCCCGAAGCCTGGTGCAGGCTAGCTTTGCTGTAGCTAGAGAAAAGACAAATAAAAAGGCCTGTGGGGAGTATCAAAGTTTTGGGGTGTATGTGGGCAGAGACCAGCATGCTGGTGCTGTCTGAAGCCTCCTTGGAGGCGCTGCCTCCTGTGAGCACCTTTTTCAGGCCACACCAGAGATTTTCTCTCTTTCACGAACATCTGCTTTTTTGACAACCATTCAGGGGTTTTATACTATTCACCCTCCAAAGATCACAAATAATTTGGGTGAATCAAGGGAGTCCCATAGCGTTGAACTACAATGGGGGTCATGCGCTGACAAAGCAGAGCCTGCTCATCTCAAATACTGTGCTTTGATTTTGAGAATCATTAGTTGGAGTTGAAAGTTGCTGTACTTTCGAGCTGTCAGATTTTCTGTTCAGACGCAGCAGCACACGAGGACTGTTCTCTGCACAGTGGAGAACACGAAGTCCTGAGGGATAAAACTAATTGACCTAGCACCTTTCAGCCAGAACACCGGGCGGGCATCTGGACAAAAGCCAGCACTAGAGTGATGTTGCTGCTTGCTTTTAAAAAAAAAAAAGAAACCTGCTAGCCTGGCAGTCACATCTAGAAGTTTGCACCAAGAGGGTATACTGCGACTGCAGAAAAACGTCACAGGAAGGTAGAAAAGCAGACCATGAGTTGAACATAACACTCCAGTCATTCAACTAGAGCAGAGCTTTCCAAACTTTTCATGTTGGTGACTTCTTTTTAGACAAACATAATTTCACGACACGGTAATTCAGTCTACTAGTAAACCAGAGGTTAAAGGTTAAACGAACGAAACATATTTCGACAATTTATGTATGTTTCCTTAAATATATACATAAATAAAATGTTTCACGACACAACCTATCTCATGAAAACCTTAAATTTATATTAAAAATATATATTCCAAGATTCATGTTATTGTTATAATTTATGAGAAACAATAATAAAACAAATTGTCTGTCCCCCACACACTCATCTCTCTCCTCCCCCCAGCACATGTCTGGCCCCCACACACTCATATCTCTCCCCCTCAAGCACATGTCTGTCCCCCCAGCACGTTTGCCCCCCCACTCACTCATCTCTCTCCCCCCAGCACATGTCTGGCCCCCACACTCATGTACCTCGTCTTTTTGATTGTTGTCAGTTAAGTGCTTCACTCCCTTCCATGATCACCAGACACTGCTGCTTGCAGTCAGTACTCCTCATGGCCAGGCCTCATCGGCAGCAGCAGCCAATGCAAGGATGGCTGGGCTCGTTCCACCCACCAAGCCCCCCCCCCAAAAAACGCGATTGACAGCAAAAATCACCCAATAATAAGCAACCCATAAACTGAAAAAAAAAAGTGAATCTCTAGAAAAAAAAAAGCCCAACTCGCATCAGAGTTGACCGGGTTTGCGCGACACACCTGCACACTGCAGGCGACACACTAACGTGTCCCGACACACAGTTTGGAAAGCTCTGAACTAGAGAAACAAGAGTAACCTGCTGCAGCTGCTGGCACCTCCTTCAGATGTTGAAATGTAAATGATGTTTAAGGTCCACAGATTCCCAAATCTTTCTCAACAAAAGACTAGAATCAATAATGCTCTCCTGTACAGGGGACATTTCTGTTTCCCAGTGGTGCACAAGGGCAAAAAGGGTAGGAGGAAGACATACCAAAGAGCCCATAACAATGGAAAGGAAACTGTCCTAAAGTTCCAAAATTACTGTTCCCTCTCGCTCGCCATATCTAGGTAACAGATAAAAGGGCCTGGTTTTCTAAGGCTTTTCTCCTATTCTGAGTCTATGGGAAAAATGCTTTGCAAATGAGACCTAAAGTGAGGTAATTGAACAATGTGAACACTATCAACTGAAATGTTTATTTACTAGGGATGTGAATCGTTTTTTGACGATTTAAAACAATCGTCAGATATATTTTAAATCGTCAAAAATTGTTAAGAGTCGCGATACAATAGAAATTCCCCCGATTTATCGTGAAAAATCATAAATCGGGGGAAGGGGGAGGGCGGGGAAAACTGGCACACCAAAAAAGCCCCTAAACCCACTCGACCTTATAAAACGAATCCCTTACCTTCCCCCACCCTCCTGAACCCCCCCAAAAGCTTTTTACGAGTACCTGGTGGTCCAGTGGGGGCGCGGGGACCGATCTCCTGCTCTCGGTCCATCGGCGCCATTTTGGCTGCCACTCAAAAATGGTGCCGATGGCCCGATAAAAAAAAACCCCACCCGACCCTTTAAAAATGACCCCTTAGCTTCCCCCACCCTCCCGATCCCCCCCAAAACATTTTAAAATTACCTGGTGGTCTAGTGGTGGTCCCAGGAGCGATCTCCCGTTCTCAGGCCGTCGGCTGCCACTCATAAAGATGGTGCCGATGGCCCTTACCATATGACAGGGTATCCGTGACATTGGCCGGCCCCTGTCACATGGTAGGAGCACTGGCTGGCCAGTGCCATCTTTAAAGATGGCCGCCACCGTATTTAAAGATGGCCGCCGCCATCGTAAAGATGGCCGCCACCATCTTTAAAGATGGTGCCAGCCATCCAGTGCTCCTACCATGTGACAGGAGCTGGCCAATGGCACGGGTACCCTGTCACATGGTAAGGGCAAAGGGCCATCGGCGCCATCTTTATGAGTGGCAGCCGAAGGCCCGAGAACGGGAGATCGCTCCCGGGACCACCACTAGACCACCAGGTAATTTTAAAATGTTTTGGGGGGGTTTGGGAGGGTGGGGGAAGGTAAGGGGTTAATTTTAAAGGGTCGGGCCTCACTAAAAAAAAAAATAACGATGTGAATCGGAACCAATTCCGATTCACAACACCCACATCACCCACGATCAGATTTTTTCCCCCCTCTAGCCGAACCCGATCATTAAGATGATCGGGCACACGATTCACATCTCTATTATTTACTGTTTTATATTACCTATAAGACAAGGGAAGCAGGTTTCAAATCCCACTTCTCCCACTGATGCTCCTCGTGGCCTTCAGCAAGTCTCCTTATCTCCTGTTATCTCAGATGTCCGCTTAGATTGTAAGTTCTTTGGTGCTGTGACTTATCGCACCTGAATATTTATTACCACTGCAGTTTTGCATACATCTAGTAGCAGTATAAAATAATAAGAATTATTGTTATATGTTACACATGCTTTCACTGATAAAGTGGCATAAAATATAAATAAATACATAATGGATTTTATCTAATTGATATCTAGAAATCAAAATATTTTACAACAGCTACTCAGAATGCTAGTTTTTAGTATTTTCAGATACCAAAGGGGCAATTTTCAAAGGGATTTCCACAGTTAAACACCTATTTACCTATGGCAAAAAGTCCTTTGAAAATTGTGCCACCTCCCCCAGGGATAGTGCTGGGGGATGAGGACATCCCAGTAAAGTACAAAAGGGGAGTGGAGGTGGAGGGCAGAGGGAGGTTATATTTAACTCCTCAGTGGCGAGTTTGCATCTGTGAACTCTGCATAATAAGTAGGATATGCACAAGCCTGCAAGACAATTTTCAAAGGAAAACTAGATGGGGAGTTTCCATTTGAAAATTGCTTGCAGGCCAGTGGCTACAAACAGGTTGCCAAGTTATTCCAGGGAGCGGGAGGAGAACTAAAAATAGCCCATCCCATATATTATTCCCTCGTTATCAAAGACTCTAGCAAACAACTGCTGTCCAGGTCATTCTGAATTAATTTTCTGCTAGAAAACGGTCTATGGAAAGTACCAGACTACAGTCAATGACTCACCTGCAAAATGTGTCAGTTGTTTGCAAGGAAGCCCACAACAAGAAAAAATTAGGAAAAAAAGGAAATTGAAAGACAAATGCTGCAGTACATGGGCTAATTTTTTTTTTAATTAATTCTTATTCAAAGGGAAAAAAGGGTAAGCTAATTTCTAAATAACCCTTTCCAAAAATGTCTCTTTATCAAAGCATGGACAGAGCTCGTATAGTATCTGATATAACGATCATTTTTGCAGAGCAGTTGCAAATGCAAAACGGTTGGCTAAAAATGCACTGCGTCTTAGTATGAGGAGGATGAGCTGTACAAGATGATATCCTAGTAGGAACAGTTGGAGTTCTGCTCATGTCTCCAGCCCCCCTTGGGTAAAATTACAAAAGGACAAGTAGCCTGCTAGTGATTGATTCAGGGGATTCTCTCTCTCTCGTCCACTGAAAATAATTGATGAGGACAGAAAACGGGAGAAAAGCAAGTGCTACGCTACATTTACATGGTTTAAAACAGAATATGGATTGTGAAAAAAAAAGGCCATTTGAACATTTGCATAGCTCCAGTTTCTATACTACCTGAAAACATTTCATTTCATTTTGCCAATTTATAATCTGTTTTTATAACAAAATAGCTGAACAAAGCAGAATACAAAATTAAAAACATAAAACCACAATTACTGAAAAAAATATCAAATACACAAATTTATACAATTCGACTGACCACATCAGTCAACTTAAAACCAACAGTAATAGAACTTAAAAACAAAAACCAATAATAAAACAGTAAACCATTAATAAAAAGAACAGCATGCCTAGTTATACTAACAATGACAAACATAAAACCAACCATAAAGTGGAATATTCAAGGTAAACTAAAAATAATCAGTTATTCAAAGTAAACTAAAATAACTGTAACAATATGGAAACAGAAATAATGGCAGAAAATAGTCCATCCAGTCTGCCCAAGTAAGCTTATGGTAATATCTGCTGTGCTTTGTAGATTACCCTATGCTTATCAGTTTCCCACACGCTGGTTGTTGTTTGAACTTTAATCTATGACAAAAAATAATTCCACTTACTCAACTGACCCAAAATAGGCCTGAATGCAAGAACCTTGGAGTGGTACAGCATTTGTGCATGTAAGTGGATGTATGAAGATTAATGCTAGTATTTTATAAACTGTGGCAGGAACTGCACCGTTTATAAAACCTATACCTCCACCAGTTCACCCAGATCCTCTAACATTTCACCCTGAACCCCTACCCAAAAACTGTAGACAAGTCCAATTTCACTTGCCAAGTCAATTATCAGGTGTAAAAGTGTATGAACAAACTTAGCAATGTAAATGTGTATATCTTTTACAAAATAGCACCTACCAAGTGTACCTCTGAATTCCACCCCAGAATGTCACTAAATAGCCTTTTTCCCTTAAAATGTATGTGCAAAACTGAAAATATGTGCATACTCTTGACGTTTATAAAGTAATACATATACACATACATTCTGCTTTTGCACTTATATGATATTTTACGTGCAAAATCCCTTTGAAAATTCACCTTTTAGTATATAAAATGATAGAGACCAGGAGCTAATGCAACAATCTGGGAAAATTCATAAAGCCGCTCTTAATCTTTCATTTGTGTAAACAACCAAGGGGGTCATTTATCAAATTGCATTTGGTCTCTAAAGCCCATGATAACATGTGATAAATAACACATCGAGAGATGCGTATGCAAATTTGAAAAATGTAGTCAAGTGGGAGGAGTTTGGGAGGAGTAAATGGAAATGAGGGGTGCTTAACGTTGCATGCAATAATGTAACGCACACTGTCACGGGATTTAACGCTGGAAATAACTACACCTTTTTTCCCAGCATTATGCCTGCGATAACTGTGCATTTCGGGAGGAGAGGGAGAGCACCTCTGGGGAGGCACACATATTAGTCAACTTTTTATGCCACTGTAAGAGGGGGCATTCTGAACTCGGGGTGAGGTTTTAGTGGTGTGCTAGGTTTTGGGGGGGGCAGTTTTTCATGCACAGTCGAGGTACGAACAGCACAGTAGACATCAGTGAAGATTTGATATGATTTGGAGTGATGAAAGGTACACAAAGATGAGATTTGGACAATGTACTCTCAACCTAGCTTGATGCATTCTCTACCTAGCTGCTTCAAGCTAGGTGAAGAATACATTGTACAAATCTCAACTTTGTGTACCTTTCATCACTCCAAATCACATTAAATCTTCACTGATGTCTACTGTGTTGTTCGTACCTCTGATTGTGCATGTAAAACTGCCCCCCCAAACCCTAGCCCACCCCCAAAACCTCACCCCAAGTTACTAATTGCCCCTCTTACAGTGGCATAGTTTACTTATATACGATCCTTATAAAAAGTCTCTCTCTCTCTCATACCTATGCAGAGTGTCATAGTTCCTAGAGTACCTCTGTAGCCACTGATGTTTACTTAGGTAAGATTATATTTAAGTCATGCTGTAAAGCCTCAGCAAAATATCTCACTTAGACCTGATGGCAGAATATGCCCGAGTATCATGATTTAGATGGCCAAAATCAATTCTCTCAATATTAAAGTAAACTTACCCTTAGTTTCAATTTGTGGTCTCTGGTTCTACTTTTTGCATATATCTTGAATTGCCTCTTGCATAAACTATGTAAACTCCTCAAATTATTGTTTATTATTTTCACCCAGCCACTTCCACTTCCTCCTGCTCCTTCAATCAGAAAAAAAGGCTGGATCTGGCACTATGAGCCTTCATTCACAATGAACCGGGAATTTTCTTCCCTTATTTTTATCTCCACTTCTAACTTACTTTTAGTCCAGTCATTGGAGTAACACAGCTCTTTCAAGAACCCTGCCAATATGGACCCTAAATCTGGCCACTAGGTGTTACCATTGCACAAGGGCAAAACCTTCTCCCCCCCACAGGGACTGTGAATGCTGCCTCCGCAGCATCCCCATCCCGGGCCGACTCAGGGAGCAGAAGACCCGAGCCAGGAATCAAACCCATGTCCCTCTGCATGGCAATGCACAGCACTGCCACCGAGTCACCCTGCAGACCCTCCTCAAATTATTATATTTTCATGTATTCAAAAATAAATTTTCTATATTCTGTGCCTATTTTAAAAACATTTCACTGAATGAGGCCCCTAATGGGATCGCTAGAACATTCAGAAGTTGATTATGGCAAAGTAGTTTCCGCCCCACTCACAAACACAAGCATATATTGCCTCAAATGATAATGCCAGCAAGGGTAGAGCTTCCGTGCTATACGGCAGGGAATTCTTAAACTCTTTGCAAGTGCTCCCTCAAAGTATCATTAAAATGTTGATCTCAGTGTTGTTTGTACCTCCTCAGGTACTGCACAATATCACGAAAGAGCAGTATATGCTCGCAGGAAGGCTTCCAGCGTTTGAGTCAATTATGAAATGCTGCCTTAATTATACATGCCAATTAACTGGTACAAAAAGTAATGCACACTATCTGTAATCTCTGTATGCAAATACTTCAGCTTATGTCATCCAAGTTCCCACAATTTGCCACAATAATTCTTCTTCATCTCCATTTCGTTATTACCCTCAGTGACAGAAAAATAATGAAATTTGTTCTTTAAGTTCCGAGGAACAGAGGGAACAATTATAAAGAAGTCATGCCAAAATACAGAAGGTCTTGGGAAGACTAGGTGAGAAATTACTAGACGAGAATGGCCCCTTCCCTCCCGCTCTCTCTTCAAGCACTTTGCGAGTTGGAAAATGACGTTTCCCCTGCAATCAGTGCTTAAGTGAATGTTTGTCCCAGCGTGTTACACCATGCTGTCAGCTAACAGCAGGGCACCGTTGAGTTGTTACTACATTTGATTTGACTGCTGGTAGGAAACATCACTTCTACCTACTGCTAGCTGCCTGTTCTAAGATCTGCTCTTCACTTTTTTCACTGACATTTTTGAAAGCTCCTTTTTCCTTTCATTTTTTCCTCCTTTGCTCAAGAGCAGAATACATAGCTGAAGGATCTTCAAGTGACAAAACAAAAAAAAAAATGGTGCCCATCCAGTTGTATTCAGAACTCACCATCTTAATTGAGTACACAGTAATTTCCTGCTTCAGAAGGGAATCCCGGTCGCTGTGGTATAGCATTTGGGATGGCATAGGGCAGGCCATAACTTGTGTTCAGAAAAGAAAATGTTGATCCTTGACTGTTTAGGGAAAGAGAATCAGAGCTGTATGTAGTGCCTGGAGCTTGCAAACACATTTGTGTCCTCCTGTTCCCACTCTGATTCTTTCTCCCTCAACTCCCTCCACTCTGATCTCCAGTATCTTTTCACACTTTCTTTTCCTTCTCCCCATCCTCCCTCCAACTTGGATGGTAGGAGGAAAACTGCACTTTTCCTGGCTGTTCATCTGCTGCTGGCATACGCTTGCATTTCAGTCATTTTTCTGCCACAAAGGGCTTGCATCCCAGATAGTTGTCCCTCTCTTCCACCCCTAGTTACAACTCTGATGAGAATCCTGTTCCTGTCCTCCTCCTTCCATCTTTTAAAATGCTTAGAAGATACTCTGACATGTAGCACTGGAGAATTTGGGAGAGGAAGATCAACCATTTTCAAAGGAGTACTTTCATCAAGCCAAACCACAGAAGTATGACAGCAGAAAAGAGACTGTATGGCGCATCTTGCCTTTCCTCTAGGGTGTACATGTTTAAATCTTTAAGCCTATCCCCATACACTTTTCAACGAAGACCACTGATCATTTTAGTAGCCACCTATTGAACTGATGCCAACCGATTTATATCCTTTTGAAAGCATGGTCTGAGAATTGTACACAGTATTCCACATGAGGTCTCACCAAGGATCTATACAGGGGCAAGATCACCTCCCTTTTTCTGCCTATCATTCCTCTCCTGGCTAGCCACCCTGTTGCAGAATTTGGTATCATTGGCAAAAGGACAAACCTTTCCTGAAAATCCTTCCGCTATATTGCTTATGAAAATGTTGAAAAGAACTGGTCCAAAGACAGATTCCTCAAGCACACTGCAAATAACACCCTACTCTGAGAAAACTTCATTTACCACTACCCTCTGTCACCTCTCAACTCAGCCAGTTTTTAACCCAGTCAGTCACTCTAGGTCCCATTCCAAGGGTGTTCAATTTATTTATAAATCTCCTATACAGAACCGTAACAAAGGTCTTAGTAAAATCTAAGTACACCTCATCAAGTGCTCTCCCTTGATCCAACTCTCTGGTCACCCAATTAAGGAAATTGATCAGATTTTTCTGATAAGATTTACCTCTTGTAAAACCTTGCTGTTTTGCATCTTGCAATCCATTGGATTCCAAAAATTGCTATATTCTCTGTTTTAGTAGCGATTCCATTAGTTTGCTCACCAGAGTTCAGACTAACCGGCCTGTAGTTCCCAGCCCCTTCCTTACTTCCACTTTTATGAATAGGAACCACATCTGCCCATCTCCAGTCCTCTGGAACTACTCCAGACTCTAAAAATTGAAAAGGTCAGCCAGTGGATCATCAAGGAAATCTCTGGGTTCCCTTAGTAGTTTTGGATGCATACCATCCGGCCCAATTGCCTTATCTGTTTTAAGATTAGTTAGATCCTCATGAACACACTGTTCCAAAAAAACAATTCAGGTTTACCTCAGTTCCAATCTTATTTGTGTTTGGTTTATGTTGTCCTGCTCCAGGCCTTTCTATAGTAAACAATGAGTAGAAATATTGGTGAAGCAATTTTGCTTTTTTCTCATCAGCCTCTACATATTCTTCCCTTTCAACTCAGTCTTACAATGCCACTTTTGCACTTTGTCCTATCAATAAAATATTTTAAATATCTTGTCCATCCTGTTTAACTGTATTCGCTATTTTTCTTCTATGAGTTTTTACATTCCTGACTACTTCCCCAGCTTCTCTTAACTTTTCCAGTCTTCCTCTTTCTGCAATCTCTTGTAGTTTATGAATGCTAAGCTTTTCTCCCTTACATTTTCAATTGCCATAGCGGCTTCTTTTTCCTCTTTCTTTTATTTACTTTCCTAACAAAAAGGTTAGTTGCCCTTATATCTCCTTTTAGTTTTGACCAGTACTCTTATATCCCCTACAATTTCTCATTCAGCTAACAACTCCTTGAGGTACTCCCCCATTTTACAAAAGATCATTTTCTTGTAGTCTAGGACCCTCACCTTTGAATGAACCTTCATCTTGTGCCCTAATAATGAACCACACCATCCAGTGATCACTGGATCCCACATGACCATCCACTACAAAATCAGAGATACTGTCTCCGTTTATAAGCACCAAGCCCAATATCGCACCCCCCCCCCCCCCCGTTCTGACAGCTGACAGAACAGTTCTCCTTGCAGAAAATCCAGGATCTCTTTGCTTCTAGAAAATTTGAATATTGAATGCTCTCCACAGGTTAATAGCGCTACCATAAATCCGAGAAACAAGCAAGCTATCTTAGGGGGTCATTTTCCAAAGGTATTGCACGCGAAAAGTCCCTTTTCACGTATGATACCTAGATGGGGTGGGTTCTGGGCAGCGTCTGGTGCGGACACTGTGAAGACATCACTGACGGTGAAAAGATAAGGAGCCTTATCGCCGACAGTAACGCGGCCAATAGCACCATCTTTCACGATGGCGCTATTGGTTTGTGAAAGCCGGCAGCAATAGCACCGTGGTGGTGCGATCGCTGCCGGCTTTCGCAGGCCTACACCCCCCCCCCCCGAACCCCATTACCGACAGATTTTCTAAGTTCGCAGAACTTAGAAAATCCAGGCCTTAGTTACCCACTGAAATACAGGCAAAAAACAACAAGGGGACAACCTTATACTGTGGAAAGATTTATTAATATTTAATTACAGAGCCCGACTCCGGCCGAGTTTCGCCAATTAAGGCTACATCAGGGGATGACTTCTGATGTCAAACGAACCTACACAAATAGATTCTTTTGTCAAATTTCAATCTTGATCCTGCATATAGTTATTTCCACTTCACAATCTGACAGCGTGTCACGCTCAAATTTATGTAGAAATTTTGCAATGTCTCAAAAGCAATGAGGCAGGTCCTCGTATCGCCTTGGCTACGTGGGACCACCTTACGATTTGCTTTATTGGACCACTGAAATACAGGAAATTTTTGGAGAAAGAAAATACAAAGAATAAGAGCATGGGTAGGGGGGGACAAAAAGAAGGGATTCTCTTTCCTGAAGAAAGAAACTTGGAAATTGGTAATGCTATTCATATTTGGTTCAGACTTGCCAAAACCTCCAAGCCAATTGAGATGCTTTGGAGTATTTTCGTTTCTATCCAACTCCATCTCTAAGTTTTCTTTTATTCTCTTCTTTAAATATTGTAAAAAAAAAAAAAAAAAAAAAAAGACTACCGGTGAGGCTTAAAATTACACAGGCTCATCAAATTAATGTGTGGGCAAGATGGATGCTATGAACTCAGATCCTGTATTTAGAGCTCTTCTGGACATACTCAGATGTTTCTCTGAAATCAGTAGAAACTTCATTTGTTTTGTGCAATGGTGAAAATGCATAATGAGTGTATTTTTATCTCTGGCTCCTCAGTCTGGCTTGATAATACAATATGTTAAGCCAGAAAATCAACCAGGATCAAAGCTCAGAGTATGTTTGTGTGTATTCTTTGATTTAAAAAAAATATTAGGAAAGGTAGGCATTTTCTTTTAGTTTGTGTGTGGCTTGATTTTAAAAAGACTAGGAAAGGTAGGTCATTTATTTTAGTTTGCGTGTGTGCCTTGATTTAAAAAAGACTAGGAAAGGTAGGTCATTTATTTTAGTTTGCGTGTGTGCCTTGATTTTAAAAAGACTAGGAAAGGTAGGTCATTTATTTTAGTTTCTGTCTGAGGTTGATTAAAAAATAAAAGCTAGGAAAGGGTAGATAACTTGCTTTGATAAGGTGTTTGAGAAGAGTGATTGATTTGAGTAGGTGTCAAGTTGTTAAACAGGAACAACAGCATAGACACTCTGGCAAACTAATTGAAGTGTATAACATTAAAGGGGTTTGTTAGTAATAATTTGCCTTTGAAGTATAATATATATTGCAGGGGGAAGAGCTCAGTAACCCTCAGTCCTCAGGGAGTATTGAGAGGAGAAGAAGATTTTTTCTCATGGCTGAAGAAGATGAGTAAGAATTGGTTGCTCGGTAATATTCAGATTTAAAATTTAGGAGAGGTAAAATTGTGGGGTAAATGCATTTTTAGTGTATTTTCCTTGATTAAAAGCTAAGAAAGGTAGACAATTTCTTTTACTATGTGTGTGTGCCTTGATTTTAAATAAAAGACTAGGAAAGGTAGGCACTTGCAGAACAGTTGAGGAAAAGGCAAGAACTTTGACAGGTCTTTCTCATTTCTTTTAAAAGGTACCAGAAGCCACCAATAACTGAAGGATGGCCAAGAAACAGCCTTTCGCCAGAGCTGTTGTCATTGTTACCACGTCTATTGCTGTTTAGATAGATGTCCTGATCCACAGATAGTGTTTCAGAGTGAAAGATGTCTGCAGATCGACTCCCTCAAGAAATAGGTGGTGGAACTCAGACAGGTAGTGGTGAGACTAAGAAGCATCCAGGAGAATGAAGACTATAATCGATGAAATGCTTAACAAGGCATATAAGATGAAGAACTCAAGAAGAGGGGAAGGTGAAACTGGAACACAAGATGACAGCTGAACCCAGATTACTATGGTTACTAGACCCTACAGCATGGCTCTAATTTCCCTTGAACTAAAAACCCAGTATGCAGCCCTGGAAGTGCAGGAGGAGAAGCCATCCCATGATAAGGATGAACCAAAACATGCAAACCCCAAAGTTGCAGGCACACCAACTACTGCACCTAGGAGGTGGATGGTAGTGGTGGTTGGTGATTAGCTTCTTAGGGTCATGAAGCATCCATCTGCTGATCAGACATGTTGTATTGGGAAGTGTGCTGTCTGCAGGGGTCAAAATCCAAGACATTGCAAAGAGATTTCTGAAAATCCTCTAGTCTGTCTACTACTATCTGATGCTGCTTATCCATGTTGGCATGAATGATAATGCTGGAAACCACACATGTCGTATCAAAAGTGATTTCGTCTGTTGAGTACGGCATTGAAAGGCCTTGCATTCTGTTGTACAACGGCGGTTTAATGTGCCCATGGGCCTCAGCCCGACCCAGACCTTCTAGGCCAAGCCAAGGGTTGACGGTGGCCCCGCATGGCTGACGGTCTACCCTCCACCAGGCCGGCAAGCTCCCATGGCCAAACATCCGAGGATATTGGAAGGTGAATGGTCCTCCGACCATTCCGGGCCCTTTCGGACCTGCTGCGAGCAGCATGGAGCAGCAGGCCTGGCCTGAGGTTGAGGGCAGATGGGCCTTGACATGAAGACATGACTGTGGATTGATGCGACAGCATCCAGATGAAGACACATGACTGATGCAACAGCATCCAGGGACGAAGACACATGACGGATGCAACGGCAACACGAGGCACGAAGACTAGGGGTTGATGCAACGGCATCCATGGCGAGGACACAAGGCTGATGCAACGGCATCCATGACGTAGACACTTAGGATCGATGCAGACAGCATCCAGACGAGACTCTTGACATCCACAAAGGCAACACGAGGCATGGACATTGGTACTGTCTCTCAGGGCGCCCTACTCAGGCCACCTGCGGGACTGAGTCGCGGACCACCCTGTCCGTTACGGGCCCTACACAGCCCTTGCAGACTGGTCACGGACCACAATGGGAGCGGGACAGCACAGGAACACACATCAGGACTAGACGGTTCAGGAGCACAGGACAACCGTCCACCGGCAGGCAGTCCACCCAGGAGTACTGCATCTGAGGGACCCCCAGCCTACCGGTACCAGAAGGCTCGAGAGCGAAGACGAGGCACGGCGTAGGAAGGAACATCAAGGAAGGCAGAAACACCAGGACGTAGAGGATGAAGACACCTGGACGAGGACCTCAGGCACGAAGACATGACATGGAAGAACAAGAAGACATCATGATGAGAAGCTCCACGAGAAGAAGACCTTACACGGACTCTGGCAGGCAGGAGCCTCCAGAGTGAAGAGACGACGATGGTGCAAGGCCCTGGAGAACTGACGGCACAGCCCTTTATAGGGCTGGTACAGGAAATAGTCCCAAAGGTGGGGCCAAGACACTTCCTGTGTCTGGCCCTTTAAATGTTGAAGAGAGACGCGGCCGCGCTAGGCGGACCATGCAGGACCATGGTCAGCGGCCTGCACCGCATCTGTGCGTCAGACGCTGAGCAGGCCCTGACGTTGGCAGCGGCTCCAGCTGCTGCGGGGAGCCCCGGGGGCGGCTCCAGCCGCCGGATGACACCGGGGCCTGCGGCCTAGCACCGTGAAGCTGGAGGAAGCGTCGGGGGCAGTCCCAGCCCCAAGGAGGCAGCAAAGGCCGCGGCTCCGGCCACAGCGAAGAGGAGATTCCAGGGCGTCCTCCAGGCCGTGAGGGCAAGCCGACGGCGGCGTCCTGCCGCGTCGGTTAAGAGACAGCAGCGTGGAAAGTGAGCCTGCTCGCGGGGAACACCCACGGGCAGGGTTCATAACATCGTGGCTCTGGGAAAGAAGATAAAGCAGTTAGGTGCACAAGTTGTATTATCATCCATCCTCCCAGACAAGGATAAAGGCCCAGACTGGGAAGCTCACATTCTGGAGATAAATGAATGGCTGCGTAGATGGGGTTGATGAGAGCTTTTTGGCTTCCTGAACCATGGGATGATGTTTCAAAGATTGCTGAGTACAGATGGGGTCCACCTGTTGAAGAAGGTGCACAGCATCTTTCTTCAAAGAAAGACAAACCTACTGAGGAGGACTTTAAATTAGAATCACCAGGGATGGGTGAATAAAACCCAAAGGTTGAAAATGTTTTATCTAAACTCCCCAGACTGCAATGCATTCCTTTGGGCTTTATCTATAACCTAGCTAAAATTGCTCTCACATGGAATTATTTTTGTTTTGCTGATGACATATATTTGCAACATCATGGAATTACCATGGGTTGATCATGGCCCCCAGGGTGGCTAATTTGTATATTGCTCATTTTGAAGACACTTTATTGTACCCTTCATCTTTTTTTAAACATATAAAAAATTGGTCACACTACATTGATGATGTACTATTCTTTTGGACTTCAACTTCAGAACATCTCCTAGAATTTATCGAATGGCTAAATTTGGTTGACAAAAATTTACAATATACAGTTTATAACAGTTCTAGGATTCCTTTTTTAGATATACTGATTTTCAAAATGGGGGCATGCTGTTGGAACCACTTTGTTTCGCAAATCTACGGAAAGAAATTATTTTGTTTTCCTGCTTCCATCCGTACCATCTTAGATGCTATCTTCCTGTAGGACAATTTTTAGAATAAGGTGTATCTGTTCAGATAAAAAGGACTTTATTGACCAAGCGTGCATTCTAAGTACTCATTTTTTGGCTAGAGGCTACCCTTTTGCAGTCATAAAAAGAACTTTAATAAACGCAACTGTTATTGGTACACAAAACCAGATTTCAAAAGTTGAACCTGTAATAGCTAAACATGAAGAAAAATTTGCAAGTTTGGAAACCAGGTTTACTCGGGCGGAAAAAATTCAGACTGGTCTGATCCAAGGGGATATGTTGAATGCTAGGAAACTGGAAATGATTGAAAATCAGATACGATATAATAATTTAAGAATTTTGAATTTCCCCAATATAAAATTAATTTCCCCTTTTGAGCAATTCAGAAACTTCTTGTTGGAGGGCCTGAATCTAACGGAAGGAGAAATACCAGTTCTTGAGAAAATATACTTTATTGCTACAGGGAGGAAAAAAAAAGAAGAAAACGCACAAAATATACCACAAAGTGAATCAGGTAATCTAACAGCCTTTTTGGAACAGACTATGTCAGAACAAGTTGAGTTTAGGGGTACCTTATGCGTAAAATTTTCAAAGAGTATAGATAGAGATAAGATATTTAAGTTGTGCCTACGAAATAGGGAAAAACTATATCTTGGTCAAAAGATCTGGACCTTTCCTGACATCACGAGGGAAACCCAGGTGCGTAGAAAAAATTTCCTACAAATGGTTCAGGAAGCAAAGTCTCTAGGGGTACAATGTACTATCTACTATCCTTGTAAATGTGTTGTGAAGTACCAGCAGGAAAGGTATGTGTTCTTAGAACCAAGGGAGTTGAGAAGTTTTCTTGATGCAAGATTACCTGTCACTATATCCTAGTCTAAGGAAATAAGTAAAGATTATGCACCATTATTTCTTTATTATTACAATGATTTTGCTCGATATGTGGTAAATCAGTTAGTTTCTTTTTGCTTTATAACAGGTGATTTTCTTCTCTTTTCTTTTTTTCTTCTTATATGTAACTAAATGCACCTATTCTTTAAACAAGTGGATATTGCTGTTTGTATTGTTTATAAGATGAATAAAATATAAATTAAAAAAAAAAAAGAACTTTAAAAAAGTTTTCAATGCTGAATGCTAATGGCTCCTATGTGATCAAACAAAAATACTTAACAAGCAACCTGTATGTGTACTAAGATTTTCTTATGTATCATCAAAAATAAAAGCCATTCTTTTAAATCATTGGGAGATTCTGAAATTACATTCCATCTTTTCAATGCCGCCGACAACTGCGAATACACGAGGTAAAAATCTTAGGGACTATTTAATTCATGCTACAATACCGTCTATTGCACATGTGCCATCACCCATAGGACATCGATCCTGCAGCAATTGTTCTTTTTGTTCCACAAGGATTATGGGCATTCAATCCTCAGTAAGGCCATATCATTTATTTTTCTGCATCCACTGATTGTAGATCTAACTTTCTGGCATTGTCTGTCCTTCTTGTAAAATATATATTGGCAGAACAAAAAGAATGATTCAGACTCATCTCATGAAACATCGCAGTTGTCTAACCACAAAGAAGGAGCAAGCCCCTTTAGTCTCTCATTGTGAGGATTTCCATCACGCATTTCCTGATCTACATTGGGGTATCGAACAAATTGGCATATCTCCTAGAGGTGAAGATCATACTAAAAAACTTAATTTACGTGAACAATTCTGGAACTTTTATTTGAACACAGTAGCCCCTCGTGGTCTGAACTTGGAGATTGAATGGTACTCCATTATTTAAATCATGACATGTCAACCTTGATGTACCATCATGGTGCAACGCTGGACTTATGTCATCAGTTTGACGTCTAAGGAAGTTCCTCTATTTATATGTCATTTATGTTATTGCTATTTCCGGTAAAAAAAATTGGCGCCATTTCATGTTAATGCCGTAATTGAATGTATGAGTAGAGGTATTAAGACTATACTTGTGACCTATATTTTCTCATTAACATTTTTTCTCTGGTTTTACAGAACTGAAAGACATAGCTCACATTAATGAAACTACCCCCTAATGCAGAAACACTTGTTTCGAAACGTGGACCGTATCGGGATGGAATGTGGACTCTGAGAAAAAATAAGTTTTTATATGCAATCAAAAAAATCGTTTGAAAAAATAGTACAAAATGTTGCCAGATGATTACTTATAAAAGACAATGAAGGTCTCAGTACTGGTATTCTCTATTATAATGGCATGATAGAATATGTATATATTGGTGTGTGGGAAAGTGTTTTCTTAAAGTGTGATATAGTTATACCAGGCTATAATATATTCAGGAAGGACCAGGTAGGAAGGAAAGAAGGAGTGGCATTATACAGTATATAAAAACCAATATTAAAGCAATAGCATTGCTGGATTTATGACGTAAGGAGGAGGCTCTGTGGGTTAATCTGGAAAGAGGGAATGAAACTTCTATTTATACTGAGTAATATTATAGACCAACACAGTCGGAAGAAATGGATAGAGATTTAATGGGGAATATTCACAAAATTGCTATGAAAAGGGAGGTGATCTTGCTAGGGTTTTTCAATCTGTTGAATGTTGATTGGGACATCCTGGCTGCAGTGTGTTCTAAAAGCAGGGAAATCCTGGATTCTCTGCAAGGAGAATTATTCTCTCAACTAGTGACAGAGCCCACACGAGAGGGGGCAATAATGACCATGGTGCTTACCAACAGGGACAGTATCTCTGATGTTGTAGTGGATGATTTTCTGGGATCTAGTGATCACCGGATGGTATGGTTCAGTATTAAGGCACAAGAGATAAAGGTTCATTGAAAGTCAAAGGGCCTAGACTTCAGGAAAACCAATTTTCTTAAGATGGGGGGGAATACCTCAAGGAGTCTTCAGCTGGATGGGAAAATCTAGGGGAAGTAGAAAAACACAGGACAAAACTAAAAGGAGATATTATAATGGAAACTAACTTTTTTGTTAGGAAATTAAATAAAAGAATAAAGGAAAAAAGAGGCCGCTATGGTTTTCTAAAGAAGTAGCTAAAAAGGTAAAAGAGAAAAGGTTAGCATTCATAAACTACAAGAGATTGCAGATAACAGGTGACAATATCTGGAAAAGTTAAGAGAAGTTGGATAGTGTGATTGACATAATATGGGGAAGGGGTAGATATGGTAGGGGTGGGGGGGGGGAGGAGGTAAAAGATGTAAAGGAAAGATTGGCTTAGAACAAAGATGTTTGAAAATATTGGGTCTCAGATAGTCTGAGAAAATCAGGAAAGGTGGGGGAATTAAATTGTATTCTGGTGAATGCTAGGTCAAGCTCAGAAGAACTGAATACAAATTCATGATCTTATTATTGAAAAGAATCTAGATTTGCTTTTTATTACAGAAACATGGTTTTCTAAGAATTCGGGAATTTCAAGATCCCAAATTTGTCCTAGTGGGTATGAACTGGTAACTTGTGATAGGGTGGGTAAATGATAGGGAGGAGTAGGGGTTATTTTTAGGAAAGAGCTCCCTTTCAAGCGGCTCTCCTTACATTCAATGCAAGGTTGTGAGTGTATGTTAGTTAAACTGGATTTTGCTACCCTGGTACTGATTTCTTTATGGCACTGTCCCCCAGGTTATATAGCTCAACAGTTAGAGGAGGTATTCAAAGTTTTATTTGAAACAGACCTCTAAATATTCTTACTTTTTGGTTTTAGGTGATTTTAATGTGAATTTAGAACAGAATGCACATTTTAACGTTTGAGAATTTTTAAATATGTTGGAGATAAAAGATTTACAGCAGGTGGTTCAAGGCTCTACCCATGACAAAGGACATCTGTTTGACTTAGTGTTGGGATCACAATTAGCATGTCTGGCTGGAGGGTTAAAATTTTGGGGAATGAAACAGGTGGCATGGTCAGATCATTACTTAGGTTGAGTCTCCAGTATGTTAATGAAAAAAGGGGTGACATACAAATGGATGGGAAAAAGAAAATCCATAAATGGGGAAAGATAGTTTTGATAAATTTAAAGAAAGATTAGAAGAGTCTCAGAAACAGTTTTGTTTCATTGTTGAAGGAAAAGATGTGGATAGAATGAATCAAGAATGAAATAATTGGATAGGAAATGCAATGGGAGAGATAGAAGATAGTAATAAAGAGAATACCTGCAGGAAGGATGTAGTATCCCCATGGTACTTGAGGGAATTGGCTGTTTTAAAAAGAGAATGATGATGACTAGAAAGGCATTTGCTGCATACTAAAAAAATGGAAGATAAAAATTTGTAGTGTACAAGTATTATGGATTACTTTTGTCAGGTAGAGGGAGCCAAAAGAAAGTATTATTCAACATTAGTAACATTTATGGGGAATAACCCTAGAGTTCTGTTTGGGGTAGTAAATTCATTGTTGAAGAATAATTCTACTCAATTGGTAGATTATGAAGATATCCCAGATTCAGAGACTTTATCTGTGTATTTTAAAGTAGAGAATTTAAGAAAAGGAATAGATGAGAATGTCAAAGATTTACTTTTGTTAGGATCATCAATGGATATGAAAGATTGAGAAGGTAAAAACAGGGGAGGAAGTAATGGGGAGTTTCAATAGTCTTACAATGTTTGAGTTAAAACAAATTCTTGCAACTATCAGGCCTTCAAATTACTTACTTGATCCATGCCTGTCGTGGGGGGTCTAGATAGGGGTTGTGGTTAATCAAAGCCTGCTCAGACAAAGTGTTGAGTTACCTGTTGAGTCTGATTAACTGTTCTTTAGACACTGATGTAGTTCATCAGATATGTAATTCTGCAATTATTTTGCCCCAACTGAAACATGATAAAAGTTGGATCCAAGTCTGTGTAGTAACTACTGTCCTATATTAAATTTGCCATTTGTGGCTAAGGTGATGGAAAAGGTGGTTACTAAACAAATCTCCATTTATCTGGAAAATGCTGATGGATGCAGCACAAGGAGGTTTTAGGAAGGCCTGTAGTACAGAGACATTGATGGTCACTTTGATGGAGAGGATGCTCTACCCAGGATAGATAGAGGAGAAAATGTACTTTTAATATTATTAAATCTTTCAAGTGTATTTGATCTGGTAGATCCTGAAATTATGTTACAAAAATGTGGAATGTTGGGATTGAGAAATTTGGTGATTGCCTGGCATGAAACCTTTTTGCAAAGAGAAAACAGATGGTGGTATTTCAGGGTATTTCCTGAAAAAAGTAACAGAATGGATAGGAGCTAGTAAATTAGTTTAGAATACTAATAAGACTGAGGTCTTATGGTTGGGGGCAGGAAAAATAGTAAAAGGTGTTAAACTGCAGGAGGTGGAACTGGAACCAAAAGAGAATGCAGGGTTTTATATTAGACTCATATTTGAGATTCGATAGTCATATCTCCCAAACGGCTTGTAACATCCATTTGAAAGTGAAATTGATGCGACAACTTCATCCTTATCTGGATCTGGCTATGTTGAAAACTGTTATATCCTTGTATTCTGCCATATCAACTATTGTAATACATTGTTTATGGGTCTTCCATCAACGACAACATGAAAGCTTCAAAATACTACAGCTCGTATCATTGCAGGCAATACAAGAACTTCTGCCGCTCCGTTACTGTTGGGCCTACATTGGCTCCCGGTGAAGGAATGTTGTAAGTTTAAGGTACTCTTGATGGCATTTAAGATGTTGCATGGCCAGTGTGTACCACATTTAAGTGGTAAATTATAATGGCATGAATTAAGTAGAAACTTGAGTTCGGTAAATAAACATTTGTTCAACTCCCTGAGGTAAAAAAGGTTTTGGCAATAGCAGATAGCAAATAGTTCATATTAATTTATGATTCCAGATATATAGAATAGTTTACCACAAGATCTTAGGGAAGAGAAGGAAATTATGAGTTTTAGAAAGAAATTTAAAACATGGCTCATGTCAATGGTTTGAGAAGTGACTAGCAAAAGGGAACAAATTCTCTGTAATAATTATCTATTTTGTGATTTGTTTTATGGCATGGGTTTTATTGTAATAATTATGTTGTAAATCACTGAGAGATATAATCAGGAAGGAGTTTAAGAAATACTTTTTAAATAAATAAATACATAAATAAAAAGAAGTTGGGAAAGTAGTCAGAAATATAAAAATTCAAATAGAAAAAAAAATAGCAAATATGGTTAAACGGGGAGATGACTTTTTCAGATATGAAAGTGATAGAAGGATGGGCAAAAGTAGCATTGTGAAACAAAGGTGAAGAGGAGGAATATGTAGATGCTGATAAGGCAAAAGCAAAATTGTTCAACAAATATTTCTATTTGGTATTCATGTGGAAAGGCTAGAAGCAGAACCAGATAAAATGAAGAGAAATATGATTGGAAGTGAGGTAAACCTCAATCAAGTTTTGGAACAGTGTGTTTGTGAGGAGCTCACTAAACTTACAAATTAAATAAGGCGATGAGGCTAGATGGGATACATCCGAGTGCACTAAGGGGTATATTTTCAAAGGGGTATGCGTGTAAGATATGCGTGTACCCCCAAAAAACCTACCCCAAACCCCCCCTGCGTGCGCTGAGCCTATTTTGCATAGGCTCGGCAGCGCGCACAAGCCCCGGGACGCGCACAAGTCCCGGGGCTTGCAAAAAGGGGCGGTCAGGGGCGTGGTCAGGGGGCGTGGTTAGGGATCAGGGGCATGGCCGTGGGCTTGTGGACGGTCCAGGGGCGTGGCCGAGTGCCCCGACACAGTGGCCTGTGTCAGAGCCTGCCGCACCGGCGCGCGTAAGTTACTACTGCCCGGAGGCAGTAGTAACTTCTCCGATAAAGGTGGGGGGGGGGGGGGGTGGGTTAGGTAGGGGAAGGGAATGGAAGGTGCGGGGGGTTAGAAAGAAAGTTCCCTCCGAGGACGCTCCGATTTCGGAGCGGCCTGGTGCGCGAACAAAAGTACGCGCGCGTATGTTTTAAAAATCTACCTCTAAGGGAACTTAGAGATATCCTGGCAACTCCACTGGTTTGAAATTTTCAATGCTTTTTTAGAGTCAGGAGCAGTTCCAGAGGACTAAAGACGAGTGGATATGGATCCTCTCATAAAAATGGAAGTAAGGAGGAGCTGGGAACTATGGGCTGATTGGTATGACCTCTTTGGTGAGGAAATTAAGTAATCTCTTCTAAAACTGAGGATAGTGCAGTTTTTGGAATCCAATGGATTGCAAGATCCATGGCAGCATGGTTTTACCAGAGGTAAATCTTGTCAGATGAATCTGATCAATTTCTTTGACAGGGTGACCAGATAGTTAGATTAAGTAGAGTACTAGATGTGGTATACTTGGGTTTCAATAAGGCCTTTGACGTGATTCTGCACAGGAGATTTATAAATAAATTGAATGCCTTTGGTATGAGACCTAAAGTGAATGACTGGGTTAGAAACTGGCTGAGTGAGAGGCAACAAAGGGTAGTGGTAAATGGAATTTTCTCTGAGAAGGGGGGTGTTACTAGCAGTTTGTCTCAGGGATTGGTCTTTGAACCTGTTCTTTTTAACATTTTCATGAGAAACATTGTGGTAGGATTGTTAGGAAAAGTGTCTTCTTGCAGATGAACCAAAATCTGCAACAGGGTGGACAGCCAGGAAGATGCGGAAAACAAGAGAAAGATCTAGCAAAGCTGAAGGAATAATCTAAGATTTGGCAGCTAAGATTTAATGCTAAAACATGCAGACTAATGCATTTAGAAAGCAAAAACCCAAGGGAAAGGTACAGTGTTGGAGACAAAATTCTTCTAAGCAAAAAAGAAGAGCGGGCTCCAGAGGTGATTGCACCTGATGATGTTAAGGTGGCCAAATAGGTGGATACATTGATTGTAATAGCCAGAAAGATGCTTGGCAGCATTGGGAGAGGGAAGATCAGCAGAAAAAGGAAAGTGATATTGCCCCTTTTAGGTCCTGGTGGGACATCATATGGAATACTGTGTACAATTCTAGAGACCATACCTTCAAAAGTAAATAAAAATTGGTTGGAGTTGATCCAGAGTATGGCTACTAAAATGGTCAGAAGTCATCATTCTAAAGCATATGGTGATAGACTTAAATATCTAAACATGTACTCCCTAGAGAAAGGCAAGATACAGAAGATCATGATAGAGACATTTAAATATCTCCAAGGTTTCCATGCACAGGAGGTGAGCCTCTTTCAATGGAAAGGAAGCTCTAGAACGAGGGGTCATGAGATAAGGGTGAAAGGAGATAGACCCAGGAATAATCTTAGGAAATATTTCTTTCTAGAGAGGGTAATGGATGCATAGAATGGCCTCCCAGTGGAGGTGGTGGAGACAAAATAGTATCTGAATTCAAGAAAGCCTGGGATAAAGAAGGTGATCTCTAAGGGAGTGATGGAAATTATAAAGCTAAATTAATTGGGTAGATAGGCAGATTAGATAGGCTATATGGACTTTTTCTGCTGTCGTGTTTATAGTATCTCAGTTGACAACTCCAGCATCGGACTTTGATACAGACAAGGCCTCCCGCTACTGATCATGCAGAGATAGCTAAAGGCAGTGAAGCAGCACCTGGAATCTGCAGGTTCAGAATCCTCTGTCAAAGTTGACGATGGGGCAGTACAGCTCCTGATGCTCCAAGAGATTACTATGGATAGGGAGTTCACCAGTATTTACTGCAAGTTCCAATATTAAGGCTACTTTATTAGCTAATGCTGTGCTAAAGTCCAACAAAACTAGTATATGAAAATGGTGCTATAGCATAAAAGAAACAAAATGTCCTGGTCAGCAAGCTTGTGTACTATTCTGATGTTTTAAGGGCCACAAGGGCTCACATTTGTCTTTGACACTATGTAACTGCTACAGGTGTAGAATTCCCACTGAGATATCGGGCTAAGTGGAATGTGTGCTACAGTCAGAAGATGTGATTTTATGACCCAAACTGGATCGCAGCTCTTCTTGATGTGGACAAGTAGATCCCAGGTGACAGCCCCCAGTTCTGCCAGATCTACTGGCTCTTTAATTACGGTGCTTGAGGATTAAAAGAATTTGTTTAGATATCACTTTCAAATTATTTATTTCATAAGAAAATGCCACACTGGGTCAGCCTGAGGGTCCATCAAGCCCAGCATCCTGTTTCCAGCATTAGCCAATCCAGGTTTACAAGTACCTGGCAAATACCCAAACAGTAATACTACTACTATCGGTAATATGTAATAGCTATTCCATAAGTTTGCTTGTTTAATAGCAGTTTATGGACTTCTCCTCCAGGAACATGTCCAAATCTTTTTTAAACCCAGCTATGCTGTTTCATGTTTATTTCTTGTTTTTCCGCAGCCTGTCAGATTTTGCAAAAGTCAAGTGATATCTACTAGGTTTGTTCAAGCATTGTCACTGTAGAGTTCCATATTAATTGGGATACAGTGAGAATACTTATTTGTCTATGTGAAAAAAATTTTTTTTTGCTTTATGAGTTTTCCCTACCTTTTACTTTTTCCATTATTGAACCTATGAACTCTGTAATCTAGTGAACTATCCAACTTTTAATTTTGAGGACTTCAACTAATAAGATGGGACCTCTTTTTTTTGTTCGTCAAATCAGCCAATTTGCTTCTACTTGAAGAGGATGATTCCAATAGCTATACATCTTTTATATGTATTTTATATATAAACACAGATAAACATAAGTAAACAAATATATGAATATTTATGTTTATACATAAAAAATAAGAAAAAAAAAAGCATCACAAATCTCAAAATTCTTAGAGCCAGCAGAAAAAAAAAAATCTCGTTTGGTTGAACCTCTTTTGGTGCCCTGCTGCTTCGGAATTCCAGCTCAATCAGACCCTGCCCCACTGCAGGCTGTCTTCTTTATCCTATGATTTTTGCACCGGTTTCGTTCCTTCACTTGTCTCTCTCTTTACAGCACTGCCACAGTGTGTTTGGAAGCCAGATGTCACAACTCCCATCTGAATCTAGTAAGCGCCCCAGCCCCTGGTGCTGCCACTGCAGAAGACAGGGTTTGGAATGATCATCTCCACCCATCTCCTACTGCATGACAGAGCGCCATCCGGCCGGCCCGTGCCTGAAATCTTTGCTGCTGGCTTGGTCTTCCGATGCTGTTAAGAACTAGGAATGGGTGAGTAATTTGAGTTCAAACTCAAACCAGGCAAATTTCAGACTGATTTAGATTTAAGGGGCTTTATGAATTTTCCCTGGATTTCTCGGGGGGACATTCATGCAATTTTTCCCCAATGAAGCTGTGAAAAATCTGATCAGATTCATCAAGATTTGATGAGGACTTACTGATTTCCAGATATGTGAATCAGATTTTTACAAAAAAAAAAAAAAAAGCAAACTAATTTGAGGAACCTGCAAAATTCTGCCATTTCTTTCTTTCAAGAAATACAATTTCTTTACCAGTTGTTTTGCTTTTTTTCCCTTGCTTGGTGATGATTTGAATAATCAATTTCTAATTATGAGGATGCTGACAACAACTTCTGACAATGAAAAGCATCTTCAGAAAAATGAAAGCATATGCGTGAATTTAAAAAAAAAAAAAAAAAGGAAAAAGAAAACAGAAAATTGCTCGAGACAGCCTGAGAACTGAATAGCAAAGTAATTATACTAAAGAGGTAGAAGTGTAATTACAGAAAATGTCATTAGAGAGAGGCAGGTGATTGCGCTTTCCTAAGTATGACAAGGCACAGTAGAGAAATCAGCCCGTGTCAGCGAGTGGAGCAAGAAAGCTACGTCTTTAACCAGATCAAATTCTCAAAATTAGCTGTCAAGGCAGGATTGTTTGTGATTTATACCCATCTATCAAGCACATAAGAAAGAGAAAGATAAAGACGAAAGGAGCAAACGAGATGGAGAGTGAGAGACAGAGAGAGAGGGCGAGGAAGAGAAAGCAGAAAAGATAGAGCATAACAAGAGAAGGAGAGGGAGAAAGACTGAAAGAGAGAAAGAAGGGGAGAAAGGGCTAAACAGGAGAGGGAAAGAGAAGGATTGAGGCTGGAAGGTAAGGAAGGGGAGAGAGCGAGAGGGTGAGAAACTGGAAGACAAACAGCACAAGATATAGAAGGGGAGGGAAGGAGAAGGATTAAAACATAAGAAAGAGGAACAAGGGGAAAAGAGGAGGGAGAGAGAACAGGGAGAGGGGAAAAGCAGGGAAGAGAAGGCAAGAATGAGAAAGAGGAGGAAAGATAGCAAGAAACAGGGACGAACTGCTGTCGCTTCCATTCGCAAAGTGCCTTTAATTTCCAGAGCACCATCTGTTACCAAATCTAATTCACATTCCCCTTAATCTGGTTTAGTTTGGTAATACTAATTCTTCCACTATGCTTGTAAATGTGGCTCTCTGTGAAAGAGAGGCCCGGTTCAGGACGGGCATGAGCAATTGAAGGTTTACAGTTTATGGCACCACACTTTTCACTGAAATAAGTGGCCGGTAAAAGGTTTTATTTCAGAAACTGCAAAGAGGTACAACTGCTTGTATTTAAAACAAACTACAATAAAAATGGCCATATGTTTGGGGACAAGAGCTTGTCAGAAAATATAGATGATGTCAAGTTCAGTTATTTTCAGTACGGCTCTAAAATCACTTTGTACTGATTTCCTAAGACAAGAGTGCTCAGATTGTATTTTTGCTACAGGAAGCCGAATGGAAATTGGATTTATTAATGTCACACTTTTTGGAGTGGACACTCTCCTTCCTGCCCCAAGGCCATGGGTTAGCAGGACGCATGGAAACCAAGGCTACAGGCAGAAAGAGTCCAGCCAACATTATTCTGCACACGCAGTTTACAGAGGCCATAACACACAGACAAAGTTGCTACTTGTGATTATGGCTCTCAACAGCTCTGCAAAGCACTCCAAATTTGGGGGTCACTCTACTTGCAGATGTCCGTCCACGATCCTAGGGATGCTGGCTTGGTCCAAATGATAGAGGCAGTCATGCAGAGCACTGGCCCACTAACAACAGTGCTCAAACAGGGGCACTGGCAGGCAGGAGCAGAGCATTGGTCCCTTCTGGGTATAGAGGCCCCTCCTAGTCCTTTCACTGGATGGTTTTCATAGCCATTTCTCCGGGCTCCCATCAAGGGTTTTTTTTTTCTTTAGGTGCCAGGAACTCCTCCGAGTGGAGTCTTCTTTTACCTTCCTCCTACAAATGCTCTGGTTCTGCAGATGCTAACTAATACAGAACAAATCTTTATCGGTCACTAAATACTAGAGATGTGAATCGGAACCAGAATCGGATCCGATTTCAGTTCCGATTCACATCTCTATAGATGTGAATCGGAACCAGAATCGGATCCGATTTCAGTTCCGATTCACATCTCTACTAAATACCCAATAAACTAACAACCTGCAATTAGTAGTATGCACACTCTTAGGTCACGCCTATTCATCTTGGGTTCAATGATGGCCTTTCCCCGTGTAGGCCCATCTCGGCCTCCCATTGGCAGAGTCTTGACATGACTGTATGCAAACACGTGCAGGGAGCTTTGGCAGCTAGCACCCCCTACTCTTTACCTGTAGTGTCTGCAACAGGAGAGGGCAGGTGGAGGAACAGCAAAACAGTGACGCAAGTGGCCACTAGACAGTGAGGGGTGCACGCTCTCCTGCCCATTTCACACTAGGCTGAAATCCTGCTTCACATACACCAGTAAACTTGTCCATGACATAACCAGTATAAATAAATGTGTTTCCATGATAGTCTGGAGCAGCTGTTTGTTGCCAAAGGATTTTCTCTTTTATTCACTGCTCACATTTGAAACAAGTGAAAAAAAAAAGGAGGGAGGAACATTATTTTGATAATTGTGAGATCTAATTCCAAGTCCCAGGCTGCTGATTCCTGATGCAGTCTACCCAGGAGTCACCCATTTTGTGTCCACAGGAAAAAATCTTTAGTATGCTCTCTAGAGACCTGCACCCAGAGAGGTTAGAGAACTGTAAGAAGCTAGCTCTCCTGGAATAAGCTAGCAGAAAAATATCAGATCATGCAGTCTGGCTTTTACTCTTCAACACTTAAATCTTCCACAAACAGATCTAATGCTCCAGGTTAACCTCAGGTCCATGTTCACAGAAACACCTAACAAGGCATTGCAGAACAAATAAAATCTCTTTATCCTCAGGCAGAACATTTGCCTCCTGTTAAATACAATTTCTCAGCACCCTGGGTAAAAATTCTAGGTGAAAAGGGGAATAAAATAGTAGTGGAGGTGTATTACCATTGGGGCGGTTCTATAATGAGCCAGGCTGAGGCGGCTGCTTCAGGTGCCAGAATTTCAAGGCAGCAAAAAATGACCCTCTCAGAACGCCACTATGGCGTCCACCTCACCCTGCCTGTCCCTGCTGCGGCTGCCGCCCCCAGAGGCCAGGCCATTAGCGGCTGAAGGGAGGAGGGTCGCCTGCCGCTGGAGTCCAGGCCGGTGGCGTGGAGGAGGGATCCTGCCGCCACCAGATGCCGGAGACCAGGCCGGCATGCCAGCGGCAGCTGAAGGGTGGAGAGATGGGGGGCGGAGTGAGAGGGGATGGGGTGAGAGGACGCCATCTCATCCCTCGCCTCAGGCGGCAGATTGCCTTGAGCTGCCCCTGATTACCATCCACCTGGCCAGAATGAACAAAGATAATGAAATGCTAAAAGAAATTAAGGAAGCTAACAAAATCAGCAGCACAGTAATAATGAGTAATTTCAATTACACCCAGTATTGACTGGGCGAATGTTACATCAGGACATTCTAGCGAGATAAAGCTCCTAGATGAAATAAATGACTGCATCATGGAGCAGCTAGTACAAGATCTAAGAAGAGGGGAAACTATTTTAGACTTAGTACTTAGTGGAACACAGGACTTGGTGTGAAAGGTAACAATGTTGGAGCTACTTGGCAATAGTGATCACAACATGATCAAATCTGACTTAACTGGAGGAAGCGCATAAAAGAAATCTACTGCGACAGGATTTAACTTTCAAAAAGGTGACTATGATGAGGAAAATGGACAGGAAAAAACCTAAAGGAGAAACTGCATGGACATTGTTTAAAAATACCATCTTGGAAGCCCAGACTGGATGTGTTCTAAGCATTAGAAAAGGTGGAAAGAAAGCTAAACGACTACTGGCATGGTTGATAGGTGAGGTGAGAGAGGCTAAAATATCTAAAAGAACATCTTTTAAGAAATAGAAAGGGATCCCAGTGAAGAAAACAGGAAACAGCATAAGCACTGGCAAGTCAAAAACAAAGCACTGATAAGGAAGACAAAGAGAATTTGAAAAGAAGTTTGCTGTGGAAGCAAAAATTCCTAATAAAAACTTTTTCGGGCACATTCGAGGGCTGCAAAGAAGTTAGCTGGACCATTAGATGATCAAGGAGTAAATGGGGCACTTAGGGAAGACAAAGCCATAGCAGAGAGACTAAATGAATTCTTTGATTCGATATTCACGAGGAATATGTAAGAAATATACCCATAAAATCAAGAAGCAGACCACCTCTCAAATTAATCAAACATCAAAACATATGCTTTGATGTTTGAGAAATATACCCATGCTAGAAATGATATTCAAAGATGATTCAGAGGAAATGAAATAAATCTCAGCAAACCTGGACGATATACTACAGCAAATTGACAAACTTAAGAGTAGCAAATCACCTGGATCACATGGTACACATCCCAGAGCGCTGAAAGAACTGAGAAATGAAACTGTGGACCTGCTATTGGAAATTTGTAAACTATCAGTAACATCATGTACGGTACCTGAAAACTGGAGGGTTGCCGATGTAATACCAATTTTAAAAAAGGGATCAAGGGGGTGATCCAGGAAACAACAACAGACTAGTGAGTCTGACGTCTGTGCCAGACAAAATGGTAGAAACTACCATAATGAACAAAACTGTTGAACATTTATATATAGTCATAGTTTAATGAGACAAAGCCAACATGGATTTAGCCAAGGGAAGTCTTGCCTTACCAATTTGCTACAGTTTTTTTGAGGGCATAAATAAACATGTGGATAAAGATGAGTCAGCTGATATAGTACATCTGAATTTCCAGAAAGCATGTGACAAAGTCCCTCATGAGAAACTTCTTAGGAAATTAAAAAGTCATGGAACAGGAGGCAATGATCTATTGTGGATTGCCAACTGGTTAAAAGACAGAAAAGAGAGAGTAGGGCTAAATAAGTAAGGTGAATAGTGGAGTGCCCCAGGGATCTGTTCTGGAACCACTGCTTTTCAATGTATTTATAAATGACCTGGGAATGGGAACAACAAGTGAGGTGATCAAATTTGCAGATGACACCAAATTTTCAAAGTTGCTAAATTAAATCAAAAGAGGATTGTGAGAAATTGCAAGACAACATTGCAAAACTGAGAGACTGGGCTTGCAAATGGCAAATAAAATTTAATGTGGACAAGTTGAAAGTGATCAGTCCAAGGAAACGAAGCGGAAGACGATCTCATATAGCCAGGAGGGATAAGATGAGAGCAGTCCTCTTTAAATAAGGGAATCCTTTATTAGTAATACAGAAATTAAAAACACTAAATTCAAAATTGTGCCTGACTCAGGCGAAGTTTCGCTCTAATAAGAGGCTGCATCAGGGGCTGAAAGACTATATATATATAATATAATAATATATTAATCCATAATGGAAACACAATCATGATATTGCTAAAAACAATGAAGAAAGGTGTGCTAGTATAACACAAAACCATATATATATATATAAATTAAAGTCTCAGATGACTACATCAATGATCAGAGCACTCAAAGATATGCAGAAAATATATTAGGATAGGAAGGATAAGATCATTGAGTATCCAGCAAACTTAAAAAAAAAACAAAAAAAAAATCCCAGCAATAAATCTACAATGTATTACCTTGTAGTAATAACAGACTAATGTATGGTATTGAAACAATGCAAAACAACTTGCTCTGATGAGTGCTGCACAATGTACCCAATCCCTTTTAACAGTGTCTCGTTACTGGGCCCTTGGTCTGACCAAATATGGCAAGTCTTAGCTAAAAAAAAAAACCAACCAGGACCTCATGGGACAATCAGCTTTCATGCACCACCCAGTCTTATATCAGCTAATCGCAGTTGTGAATAGTCAAATTATTTTTTTTAAATTTGCAACCAAACAAGAGAAATGTGAGATGAGCTATAACTTGATGCAAACCCAAAGTAAAGTAAATATCTTCACTCTAAAATTTGGGAATGTCAGGTACACTGCTCTGTACACACCTGGGACATTTTCAACCTCACAGAGAATTGTGCAGCGAAGTACACATGGTGTGTATAAAAGTATTCTTATTTTCTTGGAGAGACCAAGGATTAAACCATACGGTGAGCAAAGAAATAATACCGTTACAGAAATGTGCGGACGTTATCTGCTCCAGCGTTACATCAGCAGCTAGGTACGATCACACTGACCTTAATCTGCAAGAGATTTTCAACACAGAGAAGAAAAGAACCAACAACCAGAAACCTTAACAAGCCAAGCAGTGCAGAAGCCGTTCTTGTCTGGAGAAAAAGAAGGAAAAGGCACTTAGCTTCAATGATAAATCAGTCACGCAGACAGCAATTAACTGTGTTAATCGCTTATTAAATGTGGATGAAGTTTTACAGTAAACAGTTGTAATTCATCCAGTGCGCCTGCTAGGAACTGTATTTCTTCTCAACATGTCAGTCTGTCCACCTGACCAAATAATCGATCTGACACAGCCGTTGTTGGATTTTTTCAATGGAGCTCTGTAGCCCGAGACAGGAAAGTCTAATCGTCCGAGGCCGATAACGCAGAGTAAGCAAGACACATTGCATGGAATTTCCAGAGAAAGGACAAAAAGCTTGTGACTTCAGGAAATGTAATCACACAGATTGAAAATACAAACCTTCCGGATCTTCACAGAGCATTAGTATGTACAACTTGGTTATTTAGCTCATGGCTCTTATTTGCCCTTCACTAGAGAGTCTGAAAATGTCAGAGTGCGGTACGCATGTAGTCCATTCCTGTTCAAGATCGGAAAGGTGAGCACAGAAAACTTCCAAAGGCATTCTCTTTATATGGGGGTAGGGGTGTGCAACCCCCCAGCCCTTTCTTCCCCCTCCCCCACCATCCATTTCTCCTTCAGTGACCCCCCCCCCCCAAGTCATTCCCCTAGTGGACCCTGGAGGGGCCCAGCAACCCTCCTTGGCCTCTTTCTTCACCCTCTCGCTATCCTCACCTTAATCCCCCAGCCTCAGTCTCAATGTGCCCCCCCAGCAGATCATTCCAATGTAGCCTCAATTCCCTCCATTAGCCTTAATCTCCCTTCAGCCTCAGCAGGACCTTTTCTTTTGTGTAAGGGCGGTTTTCTGTGTGTGAAGCTCCTTTCAGTGACTTAAACAGAAACAAAAGACCAGGGGCTTTGAGCCAATGGCTGGCAGAGGGATTGCTTAGCCGCTTGACGACGCCCGGGTCGAAAGCTGTTTTGGTCAGTTAAAGACTTTATGATATTGGACTCCTTGTACGGGAATGTGACGCTGGGCTTGTATCGTATAAGATTTTGTCACTAGATCTTAGCTGTGAAAGGTCAGGAGAGAACAGACAAGTGGCTTTCGGTTCTGTAACGGTGACCGTGAACAATGTGGGGTGGATTTTAAAAGGGCGCACGCAAGTTATAAAATCGGGGGTTGGCGAGCGCGCAAGGGGGTGCACAATTGTGCACCTTGCGCGTGCCAAGCCCGCACCGAGCCGCGCTGCCTTCCCCCTCATCCCACCTTCCCTTCCCTCCTACCTTTTTTCTCTTCTCTTTTTTTTTGTTTCACAACTTACTTCAGCCCTGGGGCTGAAGTAAGTTGTGCGCGCCGGCCGGCGATCCCTGGCCCGGCAGCAAATGGCCGCTGTGCCTGGAGCTTCTGACCCTGCCCCGCCCCCGGACCGCCCCGCCCCTTTAGTAAAGCCCCGGGACTTACCTGCGTCCCAGGGCTTTACGCGCGTTGCCGGGCCTTTTTAAAATAGGCCCGGCAACGCGCGTAACCCTTTGAAAATCCGGCCCTTTGCACCTACTTCCTTTCTACCTAATGTACCCCACTTCTTACCTATTTACTTCCAGTCTTCTCATATTTGATTATCACATCTGTCTGCATCCACTACTTAGGTACTCAATAACCTTTCACTTTATGTAATCTGCCTTGGACCCAACTTGGGGGAAACACTTCTAAGTAATCAAGAATAGAGAACTATCATGTGTATATGTTCTGGTTAAGGATATGCAATCGTTGAGAAAGAAAGGCCGGTCTTTTTAAAATGAGAAATAGGGGATGCCAGCCCAGAACTAAGTTTTCACAAAAGCAACAACAGAAAGCATTTCTAAAGCTTAAAGTTTGGAATTACCCAACAGCTAGATATCTCCTCAGTTATCTCAGTCATAAACATTTTTGCTCTGCAAACATTAAGATCTTCTATTTTATTGCTCACCAGTTTATTAATGAATATTAGTTTAGCTTAATTTAGTAATAATTTGGGGGCAGATTTTAAAAGCCCTACGCCCGCCGGGCCTAGTTTCAAAAGTCCCGGCGGCGCGCGTGAAGCCCCGGGGACGCATGTAAGTCCCGGGGGCTTTACCGAATGGGCACAGGCAGGGGGCGGGGCAGGGCTGGGGCGGGTCACGGGCAGAGTTGAGGCCTCCCGCACAGGGATCGTCGGCTGGCAGGCGCAACTTATAAAATAAAGGTTGGGGGAGGGGGGTTTAGGTAGGGCTGGGGGGTGGAAGGAAAGTTCCCTCCAAGGCTGCTCTGATTTCGGAGTACATTTGTGCGCGCCGGATTGCACGCACAAATGTACGCCTGCGTGTAGGTATTAAAATCCGGCCCTTTGTGTTTTAGGATTGCAACTTTATCAAATTGTGCATGCTGGCTCACCAGGCACCAGGACAGCCCAGAGTTGAGAAGAGAATAAAGCAATCAGAGATGCAGGTGAGATCCAGCAACTTGTCTACATTTCCTATTTTCTATCCATTGATGGCAAAAAATCTACTGGGCCCCACGTTCCCTCTCTTTTCCATTGATTATGCCCATACGGCCAATTTTTTAAAAAGGCCACGCATGTAAAAAAAACGGGGGTTACGCGCGTGGTCGGGCTTTGTATGCACCACACGCATTTTTCAAAGGGGCCCGACCACGCGCGTAACCCCCGTTACGTGCGGAAGGGCCGGGCCCAGAGAAAGGGGCAGTCTGGGGGGTGGGGGAGGGGCAGGGCTGGAGGAAGCAGGCGCCCAAGTTGCTACTGCTCCTGAAGAAGAAGAGCAAGGCGTAAAATAAAAAATTTGGGGGTTAGATAGGATAGGGGGCGGGGAGGAGAGGAGAAGAGGGAAGAAGGTCAGTTAGGTGGATTGAAAAGTTCCCTCCCAGTCCGCTCCTTAATTGGAGGGAACTGGGAGAGGCTCGATCTCATCACCGCGTGCAGATTGCATAATTTCTTCCCTCTTGTGCGCGCCGCGCGCACACACGCAGGCAGATTATAAAATCCGGTGCGCATTGTGCATGCGGCCCATGGATTTTCTACCATGCATGTGCCGGCGTGCACGTTAGAAAAGTGGCGCGTCCACGTGTGCGCACCGGGAAGCACGCACACACATGGACACGCGCACGCAGAGTGAAAAATCTACCCCATATTCCTTCCATTTCCCATCTAGGCATGTGCTTTTGCTTGTTTAGTGCACACTAAAACCAGTTATGTGCACAGAAAATGGAAAACAACTCAAAATGAAAACAAACCCTCCCCCTGAAATGAAACAAAATGTTTTTCCCTGCATATCCATTTGTTCCTAGATTATACGTCCCTCCTATTTTCTCTCCCCCCCCCATACGCTGCCACATATATGTTCACTCTGCCCCCCATCCCACATATTCCTTCTCTGTCCAATCCATTTTCTCCACAGTCTCTTCTCCTTCTCAATCTCTTTCCGTATATTTTCTTTACCTCCTATTTCCTTCTCATCCCCTATTCCAAATTGTTTTCAGGATGTGGCTCTTAGTCACCAAGGCTGGGCTATTTGTTCCCATCCCATTGAATATGGAGACTTAGCACTCTACTATGCTTAGGGAAATGATAACTACAAATCCCAGAATGCACAGCTACAAAAGGGTAGGGGGTGGGATCAGAATGGGAGCTAGCCCTGATCAACTGGAGTCATCTGCAGTGCTCTCCCTTCATGACCAGGCTGAGATCACAGCTCATCCATAAATAAGGCCAAGCACTGATTTTCTTCTGCTGCTGTATCAGACAAATTGTCAGACTTGAACCAGATTATCTACTAAAATATGTCAGAAGAAAACAAATAATGGTGGTCAGATGATGATGATGATGAGTGATTGGATGAGAGTGCATTAAGCAATGATTATTATCCTATTGGTTTTATTAAATCTGAGCACGCATGATGTATGTGATGAGTGATAAGGCCAAGATACTGTAAAAGTGGAAAAAAAACCCCCTCATATAGAAACAGTATGCAGTACATCAACAATAAGATAATTATTTATATTACATAAAGAATTGGCATTCTAGCCTCCTGAGACATAGTGGATGGAATTCATATATTTAAAGGAGTCATGTAATAAGCAGTGTGCTGCTGATGGATATGGGCTTAATCTAAATGACCACAATCATCAGTTTTGCCTGTCAGACGGGGCAGGAAAAATTGGAACTTTCTTTCCATAATTCTTGAAGTTGAAATGGATGCATGGACAGGCCCCAGTGAAATGAGGGTGAATAAAAGGCCTTGTCCCTTCACTTTTGTGATTTAGCCTTCTACTCCCTACATTCATTTTACTCTTTGGTGCTCAAAAAATTATATCAACTCCCAAAGTATTGTTTATATTACTCTAAAACCCTAAACTAGGAAACTTGGCAGAGAATAGTCTGACACTCCAACCCAAATACCACCTGAGCTGCTAGGGAGAGAGAGGTAGGCATGATTTTGGTAGCTCACTGACTCCTGCGCTGTGGATGTTCTCCTTGCTGCTCTCTAGAATTTCCCATTTTGATTTCTATCTGAAAGACATGGGACCTGCATTTTTTTTTTTAATGTATGTGAAATTTACTCAGTTGATTAACTTGTGCCAAAATGAAATAAATATATCAAGTCATCTCATGTCCAGAGAGAGCAACACATATTTCTACCTTCTCCTATCCCCTAGGAAAAAAAAAAAAAACAAACCAGGGAAGATATCTAACAAAGTTACAATTTACTGTTAGGGAAAAATTCATAAAAGGTCTTCGTTTTCCCATCTATGTTATGGCAATCTATTTTATTACACATTCTGCAAATTTACAGTAACAAGATGCTCCCTTGACAAATTAATCACTTTCCTAGCATTTTATCATATAAATAAAATATCACCTCAAGAGGGGGAATATGCTCAATCAGTTGATTTAACCCATCTTTCCGGGAAGTCGGCTGAAACAGATTGAGAGGTTATTTCTTTGCCTGATCAGGAACTGCATGTGCTGACGGACGTCTGGAATCCAGGATTGTGTGAGGGCCGCTTGCTGAAGGAAATTGGGTGAAATGCTCCAGACACAAAAAAACCCAATTTTCAGAAGCTGCTAGTGCCAAAATTAGGAGCCTACAGACAACTGAATTTTGGCATCTTAAATCTGGGCTGAATATTGACAACAAAATGAAGTTATAAGTGCCTACAAACTGAGGCTCCTAAATTTAGGCTTGCCACTGAAAATCAGCGCTGAACACCTAACTTCATTCCCCCAAACTTGGTCTGCCCACTTTGAAGGTGCCTTGTGAATTTAAACATCTAAACTTAAGGAACTCGGTGGGGATTTATATTGTCCAGATCTAGTACCTAACAAAGTTAGATGCTTACATCGTTTCAATATTGGGCTGACTGAACCTAATGAATTTGAAAAATGTGGATTAGCCTGAGTGTAAGATATGGTCTTCTTCTGGCAGCAGCCATTGGCGTCTCACTAATGACACTAAATCTGGTGTTACCCGGGTATGCAATCAGCACTTCCCCTATTCATGTTACCAGTTCTGACATCGCTCCACTGAATAGCCATCACCTACCATCATCCAACCACTTCACTTATGCCATGACATCTAGGAGCCTAAAGACCAGATGTCAACATGGTCTTGTCTACCATTATCTGTTCTGATGACACATGAAATTACTTTCTTTACTACACTTACTTTTATTCTTCCACAGTCAGTCAGTTCATAAAGTATGTTTTGGGGTTTTTTTTAATCCTACTTTCTGACTGTGTGCATGTGTCTGTGTTCTCCCCACCCCAATAACTTTCCTGTTTGTTGTCTAATTGTCACAAATTTGGAGGATTTGTCAGGGGGCACATGAGGACTATGACTGGGGTGTTCTTTTTCGGATCTATGCATATCTGTGGACCACAGAAACATGCACATCCTGGAAAGCAGAAGGGATTAGCTCTCTGTGGAACTTTTTTTTAATACAGGATATCTAAGGCCACTGTCTAAATAGTTTCATATGCTCGGTAGGGTCAGGTGGTAGGATGTTAATGGTACCTCCCTCCATCCCTAATGTTGTACAAGTTATCAATATCTGCTTAAAGGCTCAGTTTATGGTTTTGACTTTATCCAAAAAGAAACCGAGAATATAAATGACTGGTGGCACAGACTTTGTTACAAACATAAGTACTTCAGTTCTAGCTGCTTGAATAACCAGAGCAATGAGAGGGTCACGGAACGTAAGTGATGGGGGAGACCATGAAGGAACAGAGGAAGGAAAGGCAACCCTTCCTCAAGACATCCAACTATATATACACCAAGGAACAGATTAAAGTCTTGGCTGGGCAAAAGTAATGCTAAAAAAAGGGCAAAGAGCCTACAAGTCAATTTGCCTGTATACCCTTTACATTGAGTATCTGCTGGCCAAGGATTTAATTTCCTGAAAATTCAGATTAGGGGGAAAAATGCACAGACAAAATGTATGCAAAAATCTTTCTGGGGCTTTGGACTGAAAGTGCAACACTTAACAACCGAGCAAAAGTTCTCTGGCACTTCATATTTGGACAATTTGTGTGCCTGTGGAATATTTTTCCCTTCTAAAAATAACAGAAAATTAATCTTTAGGTAAAAAGAGCATGATATTGGAAAAATATGCATGAAAACTGTTTTGCAGCCTTTTTCCCTGCCTTTGCCCAAGACTTACATTTGGCCTTAACTACCAGCATGTTCTATACAGAGTAAAGTAAAATAGCCTGGAATCACACTAGATAGCCCTCATCTTGTAAAGCGAGGGCAGAGTTATACACTGATTTAAGGATCTCTTCGGTGAGCCCAACTTGTTTTTTTCATTTTCCCATTAAAGCTTCCAATTTCTGACTTCTGCAAATAAAGCAAACTTTTCTCAAGGCTCCATCCCCTACAAAAACATTCTCTTTTCATCAGGTATATTATATGGCTAGTGCTATTACAGTTACCAGAACCCATCCTCCATACCGTCATCTTGAGATGCTCGTATTGTCCTACACTGCTCTACAGAATAATGATCAGCAGCACCAGCATCCTCTCACCGTTTGGAGACACTACTCCCATACGAAAACACTGCAGAGATGTGGCTTACAGAGAGCAAACCAAAAATGCAACCCCAAAAATCTACTCCCCTGCCAAAAAGATCTTAAGAAAGGAAAATAAAAGATATTTTGTAATACGGTCATACCCCTTCCTCCGGATGGGGATAAGAGCATGCATGATGTGATACTGTTAGGCAGTAAACCCTAAGCTATTCTCTCCATAATTAATAGAGCTGAATTAGTTCACTTAATGGTATTAGACGTTAGTACCAGGAACTGCTCTTCTTCCGTAAATCAAGCTGGTTACATCGGATTCTCAGGTACACGTTTTTGTGAAGATGAACCACCATTCACAAATTATCCTGAAAGAATCACAGCCATACAATTTTTTTGCATTAAGAATATTGCTGTCAGACAACCCTACAATCATCTATTGCAGGAGTCCTATTTCAGAACTAGCATCTGTTTAAAGAAAAAATATATCTTTATTTTTTATATATATATTTTATTTTAGCACAGTTGGTTCTAATTGAGTCCAGCAGTACAACAATAGTAGGAGCTGAGCTGTTGACATAATGGCAAAACACAACTCCAAATACAGAACTGCTGTGACATCACTGCAGAAATACAGGTCCAGATATGGAATGCTAGTAATGTCACTGCAAGAATGCAACAATGTCACTGCAGAAACTCAGCTCCAGATACGGAATGACAGTGATATCACTGCAAGAGTGCAGCAATGTCACTGTAGAAATAGAGTCCAGAATCATAATGCCAGTGATGTCACTGCAGGAATGCGACATCACTGCAGAAATATAGCTCAAAAAACAAACTGCCAATGTCATCACTGCATGAATGCAGTGAAGTCACTGCACAAGTGCAGAATGCCAGTGATGTCGTTGCAGAAGTGTGACATCACTGCAGAATTAAATCTCCAGCTACGGAATGAGCATGAAGTCACTGCAGGACTGCAGCTCCAGATTCAGAATGCAAGCAGTAGTAGCAGATGCCTAATTTCCATTATGACATTACTACATACAAAACATTTTAAAAGACTCGCTTTTAAAATAGGTCCCGTTTCCAAAGCCACTGCCTCACATAGGAATTATAGGGATCATTTGCAGTAATACTTTTCAACCACAAAAAAAATAATCCTGCACTTTACCAGTAAAGTTGAAAGTGCTAAATTTAAGAATAGCACTTTCTGCACAAATTTTGGCTTGTATAATTTTTCCTGTACATTTTTTTTATCCTTTCTGAAAATATTGGACATTAAACCTTTGGGAAAAAGATGCCTTCTGCAAAATTGTGCCAGCAAACTAACTGGCAGTTTTTTTGCGCTTGTTTGCCCAAAACTTAAACCTGGCCCCAGATTGCTTTTACTTAGGATAAAAAAGATTGAGAAGGGATATGTTTGCATTCAACAAACACACTTAAAAGATTTCAAAGTATCCTGGAGGGGAAAGATTTCCCTAGAGTCGAAGTGGCCAGCTCTGGCCCTCAAGAGCCACAAACAGGCCTGATTTTCAGGATCCCCACAATCAATCTGCATGAGATAGATCTGTATACAAAGAAGGCAGTGCATGCAAATCTCTCTCATCCATATTCACTGTGGATATTCTGAAAACCAGGCCTGTCTGCAGCTCTTGAGGACTGGGGTTGGCCACCCCTGTCCTCTAGGAACAAATAGAAGAAAAGTCACTTCCTGGGGCTAGACGGAGAGGCATACGTCATCATCTGCAGGGAAGGAACTGTTTTCTCTCAGCGTGGTAAAGCCAGTGGTCCCCAAACCTGTCCTGGAGGGCCACCAGCCAGTCGGGTTTTTGGGATATCCTCAATGAATATGCATGAGAGAAAATTTGCATGTTATGGAGGCAGTGCATGCAAATTTTCTCTCATGCATATTCATTGAGGATATCCCAAAAACCCGACTGGCTGGTGGCCCTCCAGGACAGGGTTGGGGACCACTGGGTAAAGCTGTTGAATGTACTTCTAGAACAGAGGTGGGCAATTCCGGTCCTTGAGGGCCGCAAACCAGTCGGGTTTTCAGGATATCCCTAATGAATATGCATGGAAGAGATCTGCATGCATATTGCCTCAGTTGTATGTAAATCTCTCCCCATGAATATTCATTAGCGATATCCTAAAAACCTGACCAGTTTGAAGCCCTCAAGGACCAGAATTGCCCTCCCCTCTTCTAGAGGAAGATGGCCTGGTTATCCATGGCCATATATTGAAAAGGGTTTTATGAATTTCCTGAGGACTGGTGGGAATGAGAATCTGCTTAGATTCTCACTGCTAATCTACGGACCGATACAGTAGAGTGTGCTGAGGCTGAGTGCATTGTTAGCCCCCGTTTGGCTGCGCATTTGCCACGCACTATTTTTACCCCTTATACAGTAAGGGGTAATAGCGCGTGGAAAACGCGCGTCCAACCCCCCCCCCCCCCCCCCCCCCGAAACAAATAGCGCCCGCAACATGCAAATGCATGTTGATGGGCCTATTAGTTATTCCCGCGCGATACAGAAAGTAAAATGTGCAGCCAAGCCGCACATTTTACTTTCAGAAATTAATGCCTGCCAAAGGCAGGATTTAATTTTGGCCGGCAGCGGGAAAGTTTACAGAAAAGCAGAAAAAACTGCTTTTCTGTACACCCTCCGACTTAATATCATAGCGATATTAAGTCGGAGGCCCCAAAAATAAAAAAAATTTAAAAATTTAAAATCTGCCCGCGGGTTGGAAGACAGACACTCAATTTTGCTGGCGTCCGTTTTCCAAACCCGTGGCTGTCAGCGGGATCGAGAACCGACGCCAGTAAAATTGAGCGTCAGCTGTCAAACCCGCTGACAGCCGCCGCTTTTGTCAAAAAGAAGGCGCTAGGGAAGCGCTAGTGTCACTAGCGCCTTCTTTTACTGTGGGTCCTAATTTGCATATCTTTCTTTACTGAATCGCATGCCCAGGAGAGTGGCCTGGGCGCTTGTCGGGAGAGTGGGCGCTCGCCGGCTCTTCCGCGCGTCTTACTGTCTCGGCCTGCTAGGTCCACTAGAAGAAAAAATTCTAGTGTCCACTAGAAGAAAAAATAAAGCTGCTGTAAAAAAAAACAGTTTTTCCTTTTGCCTTCACCAGGATCATCACTGTGGAGCTGATGGCCTTTTTGAACTCCATCATGCAAACCTAAGTAACTAGTTAGATCATTTCAATCATTTGAGTGCTGAAAACTCTCAACCCTTGACTTTGCATCCCATGTATTAAACAACCTATGTTCTGCACCCCTGCCATGCGTTACCAGGCTACTTACACACAAACAATCTTTGCTATACTGTATAGGGAAAGCTACTCAGCTATTCAGAGATCACAGGTTTTAGATGCCCTGTGAACTTGTCCTGACCTTGTTAGTACTACAAGAGATCTATCAAGCCTATGCCCCGAAATCTGAGCTCCTCGTGTGGGCCCACACCTGCCTCTCCGGTAGCTCCCATTTTATAGAATGCCTTACCAAAGACTGTAGTGTTAAAGAAAGATTACTCAAGATTTTGGAGGTTAGGTTAAAGCAGAGATGTTTAAGCATGCTTTGCCTAAAACCCAATTCGGCCCCAGATTGTTTTACTGTTGCTGGTATTGCATTTTATTGTCTCAGTGGGGTAATTTTAAGGTCTCCCGAGGACTTCTTACCAGCAGATCTTGTGCTAATTTTCCAAGTGAAAGTATGCGCATGCTTTCACTTTTGAAATTATCCCAGGAAAACCACCCGCACACATTAATGCCTGCTCATTTGTGCAAACCTAAGCGCATATGTCGGAAAAAATCAAAAGCATGTGTGTAAGTGGACCCTCCCCCGCTGCGGGTAACACTACCTGTGCAGTGGCACTACGCGCATCTCCCATATGCTAGGAGGGTCGTTTTCTAAAAGCTCTTTTTCCGCAGGTAAAATAAAAACTGACAACAAAGCTTCCTCTGAATGGGTTATGAAGGAAAAGAAACATGTAATCTTTATTCTCTTTTTACTTTCATTACAAAGTCTTGTTTATTCCATTAATGCATTTATTTCAGATTAAGACAGAAAATACTTTTAACCAAATATTCAGAAAGCATTTTTTCGTTGCATTTTATAACTAGGAAGGCAATATTCAAAGCAATCTAGATGTGTTTAAACAGATTACGTTCCTAAATTACCTTGTCTGAAAACTGCTCTTCTTAGCCCAGCTCACGGCATGCACGGCCTTTCCTAGCATACAAGGCAAGGAGAGGTTCCCAGAAGTGTGTTTAGTAAGGGGGAAGAAATTCATGTGCGACCTTGACACTTTCAAAAGCTCACACGCTATTTTCCTCTCTCGCCTACCTGCACCAAACAGCAGAGGCAAGGGACGAGGTTTTACTGCATGCACTTTATACAAATTTTTAAAGGCAATGCACCCCTGTGGTAAAACACTCGCAGTATAACTGCCTGTGTAGTTTGCAACTGCACGGGTTGTTTAAACACTGTCCCCTTAAAAATACAAAGCAAGGGCTTTTTATGCCGTGGAATTCAGTCACCGGCACTGAGAGTCTGATGCTCCCAAGGTAATGGGATTTTTGCACTGCTGTTCAACACTCCAAGTACCCTAAATAACGGCTTGAAAAATATATCATGTTTCTTAACCTCTATGTAGCTTCTAGAGGTACTAAAACGTTCTGAACATATTTCAAATCATTATTTAAAGATACATTAATTATATATGTGTGTGTGTGTGTGTATGTTTATATACATACATAGATGTACATCAGCATGACTATATCCAATGATCTCAAGGCTGCAAAACAGTGTGACAAGGCAACAGAAAGGGCCAGAAGATTGTCAGGATGCACAGAGAGAAATATTAACATTGGAAGAAAGAGGTGAAAATGCCAATGTCTGTGCAAATCATGGGTGAGGCCTCAGTTAGAGTACTATGTCCCTGTTCTGGAGGCCGCACTTCTAAAAAGAAAAAGATTAAGTAGCGGCAGTCCAGAGAAGGGCTACCACATTTGTTCAGGCATGAGATTCAAGGGCCTAAATATGTATACCCTAGAACAGCGGTTCCCGACCCAGTCCTCCGGGCACACCCAGCTAGCCAGGTTTCAGGATCTCCACAATAAATCTGCACTGGTGGCAGTGCATGCAAATCTCTCTCATGCATATTCACTGTGGAGGTCCGGAAAACCTGACTGGCTAGGTGGGTCCTGAGAACTCCTGCCCTAGAGAAAAAAAAAAAGAGGGATACGAAAGAGACATTCAAATACTTCAAAGGTGTAAATAATTCCCAAGAAAGAGAAGGTAATTCTAGAACAAGAAGCAGACTAGGAGACTCCAAGGTGGCTAAACTGAGAAGCAACAGAAAATATTTCTTCACAAACGAAAATCACAGAAACCGTGGTGGATAAATGGAACAGACTCACAGGGGACATGGGGAGCAGAGTGCGGGAGTGGGAGGGGAAAGCAAGAACTGTATTGGATTTTAAGACAGAACGGCATAAGTACAGAGAAGCCTTAGTTGTGAGGAAGTGAAAATAAAGCTAGAGGTAGGGTAGCAGAGGGAAGGGTAAATGGGCAGAAAAAACAAAGCTTACAGTCTTTATCAGCCATCATTCACTCATACTGTATACAGCACTGCACTTCTTTCAGTTTAGAGCCCAGTAAGATTTTGAATTACCAACAACTCTCCTATACCCGCTTTCACAAAAGTCCGATGGACTTGAATTGCCTGATATGGAATATCCTACATGGTTCACGTGGCTTCAGTTATTACACTGAAACCCCAGCTAATGGCAGGTACAATATCCTGCACTATTCCTATGCAGATTGTTTAATTCCATGCACACCAAGGTGATCCTTTACCAGGAATATTCTGCTGCAAGAACATGTCGCTGCCTCAGTAGTACCTGAATCTTACTGGCTTAAAAAAAAACAAACTAAAAAGGGTTTTGTATGTGAATTGAATTTAATAGGTTTAACATGGACTAACCTTAAAGAATCCAATCCACTCAAGTCCCTTAGAATCCCGTGCAGATCTTACAGAAAAAGGAGGGATTCTTAAGCTGCCATATCCCCCTTTTACTCCTCGGATTGAATCCAAAGCAGGCAGTGACATAGCACCCTCCCTGCTGTTTTTAAGATTGCACCTTTGGAAGTGCTGCCTTTGAGAGCGTCAGCCTGAGAGCAAGCTTATACACCTCTTAGAAACAGGCATGAAGAGAGAGTGACACAAATGATTCTGAATCGTAAAATACAGACACACACATACATACATGCAAGGGTGGGAACTTTTAAACCGGCACGTGGGCACACATGTGCGCGCCTTCATCAGCCCGAGGCATACACACGTATACGTGCACATCCCAAAATAGCCTGACTGCGCGGACATGCATGCATTCAAATGCTGCATCTGCCACGTAAGTGGGGGAATTTTAAAAGCCACATGCACTGATGCCATCGGCTGTTTTCCCAGTTCATTCCCAGTTCGCCCAGTTAAGGGGTTGGACTTACAACCCCCCTAGTTTAATAGCCTCCATTCCCCCCTGTTAGCCCCGAGCTAGAATTTTTTTTGTTTTATAACTTACACTTCATCCGTAGTTGAAGTAAATTTACGTGGCAGGGGATACCCGGCGTAAGTATTTATGTGCAAATTTTAGGTTACAATCCTGGAATGCCGAGGCCCCACCCAGACCCTATTAAAAAACTTTTCATTTGTGCGTGTATCCGGCCGGCTCTTAAAGTCTGCTTGGTGCATGCTGGCCTAACATATTCAGGCATCCCCTAATCTTGGCACACTTTGGGCTTTTAAAATTCACCTTGTATTGTATTACAATGAAAAAATCTGAAATCCACTGTGGGACAAATTCTGGACAGAATGCATATTATAAAAACAATAAGTTGAAAAAAGGTCTTAAAGACCCCAGCGTTGTAAGAATACCCGAGACTTCCTCCGTCTCTCCATGTTCAACCTGGGTTTCTGAATTTAAATTTTCACCTGGTAAACTACTTGCTTTTGTATTGGACAGGAATGAAAGGAGACTGAAACTCATCCTCCTCAGCCCCACATTGTAGTTATCAAACTGTCTTAAGATTTACTTCTTGAACAAAACAGTAGATAACAGGAAATGTTGGGCTTTGATTCACAAAGCGTTTCCCCCCCCATAGACACAGAATCAGGGAAAAGCCTTAGTAAATCAGGTGTTATTCATTATTTACTCATTAGAAAATGTATATAAACCACCTATATCAAGTAAGCGATGTACAAAATAACATACATCATCTTATACAAACTAAACAATAAAGTTCACAGTAAACAAGAGATTTCAAACATAATGTCTCAGTAAACAAATAAATAGGTTGACTTGACTTCCTTTCCTAAGGAGACAGTCTTTCATTTATTTAGCTCATGCCTTTTCATTGTTAGCTCAAGCCGAGTTACATTCAGGTACTGTAGGTAGTTTCCTGTTCTTAGGGGCCTATTTACTAAAAGGTGAATTTTAAATGCCCGGTGCCCACCAAAATGGGGAGATGCATGCACAAGTTGGGCTTGCGCGTGCCCACCGAATTTTAAAAGCTGCCCAGACGCACGCATATTTCCCGCTGCGCGCACCTCTCAGTCAATTTCAAAAAGGGACGCGGCATGGGCTTTTTGGGGCATGGCCAAGAGATGTGCACTCTGCCGTGAAAGTTTACTTCCGCTATGGAGGTGTAAGTTGTTAAAAAAAAAAAAAAAAAAAAAGTAAATCCCAAAACCCTCCAGCCATTTTGGAGGGGTTTAAAGGGTCTGGGGTAACTGGAGGGTGTGCAGGCTATTAAGCCGGGGGGCTTCGAGGACCTAGCTCAAAACTGCGTGAACTGACAGATGAAATGGTGAAACTGGTCATGGCATGGACATTCGCTGGTTTTAAAATACCCTGAGTTAGGCGGTAGAAGTGGGATTTATGCGCCTAGGCGCACGCCCACTTAGAATTCGGTGCACATGTGCGCGCACCCAGGCTATTTTATAACATGTGCACAAGTTATAAAATTGCTTCAGCCCTGGTTGCACGCCGACACACACAGCGCCAATGTGTGCCCGCATGCCGCTTTGAAAAATATCGTCCCTGGCTTTCTTACTCTGTGACTATGGAAAAGATTCTTAGTAAATGACCCCTCCCCCTAAGTTAGCAGCTGATGCAATGGAGGGAGAAGTGACTTGCCCAAAGTGCATCAGTGGGATTTGAACCCTGACTTCCCAGCCTGCTGCTTTATTACTAGGCTACTGCTCTACTGTTACTTAAAATCGGTCAGCTCATTTTCTTCCCCCTTTGCCTTGAAAAACAAAACATTTGTCCAGATTCCAGTTCAATACATTTCGATGAGACTTTATGACATATCCCAAAATACTCTTCAAATCAGCACTTTAGTAAAATATCAGCCATCCCTAAACACCATATACTGAACTAACTCCAGTCTAGAATGTTTAGCTCAAAGCCTACATGTGGAGGTCTAAATCTTCACATAATGTAATGCCCCAGATCCTTAAAAGAGATTTGATTTCTGGTAGATCAGTACCTAAAAGCACTTATTTAATTAGTTTCACTTGGGTTAAAAATCCCATAACATTCTCCCTCTGGAACCACTGGCAAACTGGGCTGATAGCTCAGATGACTGTGTGAGTGGGTTGAGTGCTATTTACCTCTTTCTTGTTGACTTGATAATTTCCCCAATGCGCCACCCAAGAAAAAAGAGTCATTATGGGCATACCCCTCGGAGCTAGTAACTTTATCCCCAGGTCAGCATAACTTTGACGGATGTGCTGGCTGCTCATCTGGTTGTGAGTCAGGTGAGTCAGCCCCCACTGTTTATCTGACTCAAGGAGTGAGTGATCAACTTAAGGAAGTGATGTCTTTGAACCCTACCAGACCGTATACCACTAATGTGGCTGAGGCGCCTGGGACTTCAACACCCTGGTTGATGCATCCAGATGATGTTGCACCACAGAAGAGGCTGATGCTTTAGAGCACTGTAGACACAGAAGAAGGGGAAGGCAGCATACTGAGTGCCACAGGGTAAGGTTTGGAAGGGTAAGAGACTGTTGAAGAACTCTTGAGAGTTCTGAGGTCAATCTACTGAAGACCCCAGAGGGATTTTCACACAAGCTAGCTAGCAAACTGCTATTTCCTCATACTAAGCCATTTGTAGTCACACTGGACAATATTTGGGCAGCATTGGTAAGAGCCAACTCTGCTCTTTCAAATTATGCCTCAGATATAAATTTGCTTGTTAAAACAATTGCTGCTTGACTAAAACCAGTCAGATGGCTCTTAGGAACTTAAGGGAAAATAAAGGACATTGAGAAGGAACTACAAGAGATCAGAAATGTGAACTAATTCAAGCTTATGATTTATAGAAAAATTGAACAAATGTAAAATTATGCTATGCATTTGAACCTTTCAAATTTTTCCCAGATCTCTGGGACTATCAGAGAAATTTGCTCAAGAAATACTTCATGGAGATGCTCCCTTGGATAGAGAGCATCAACTTGATTAGCAGGAAGTGATCCTGTAGATAGGACCTCCTCTCCAGACAATGCATTATCCTCTTGCACTGAGGATGGGTCTCCAAGAGCTTGTGCCCAGGAGAGAAGGTCTGGGTCGGCCATCAGAGTTGGTTGTTAAATCCTTATGAAGGTGGCTGGTGGCTGATGGATATTAGGGTCATTGGTAACTTGCCTGCCTAGTGCAAAGGTGGTGGACTTCATGTATCACTTAGGATTTTAGACAGTGCTGGGGAGGGGTCTGCTGTCATGGATCTTGTGGACAACAACAACAACAAAGGAAGGTGTGGGAGGGAGGTTCTAGAAGTCAAATTTAGGCTTTTAGATAGAAAGTTGAAATTCAGAACCTCCAGGGTAGTATTCTTTGAAAGGCTCCCTCCTCTATGTGCAGGACCCCAGAAGCAGGTAGAACTCCAGAGTCTCAATGCGTGAATAAGACAATGGTGCAGGCAATAGAGTTTTAGTTTTGTTAGGAACTGAGCAATATTTTGGGGAAGGGGGAGCCTTAACTAGAGTGGAACTAGGCTGCTGGCACTAACCTTTAAAAATGAGATAGAGCAGATTTTAAATTAAAACATGAGGGAAAGGAAACAGCATTCAATAGTGCATTATTCAAAGGAAAGTATCTTTAAAGGATACTAAAATAACAGGGGAGTTAGGGCAGCCCGATAAAGAAGTTCCAATATAAGCAAAAGGTTATATACTAAGTTAAAGGTTTCTAAATTATCCCTGTCAACTGCTAAGAAAGTTGTATATACAAAGATAAAAAACATACCTTGAAATGTCTATATGCTAATGCCAGAAGTCTAAAATTTAAGATAGGAGAGTTAGAATCTATAGCACTGAATGAAGAGATAGACATAATTGGCATGTCAGAGCCTGATGGAAGGAGTACAACTAATGGGACAGTGCTATTCCAGGGTATAAATTATATTGCAATGGCAGGGTGGATCAATTAGGTGGGGAGATGGTGCTTTATGTTAGGGATGGCATTGAGTCCAACAGGAGGAAGATCCTGCAGAAGACTAAACACACAGTAGAATCTTTATGGGTGTTAATTCTATGTGTAATGGGGGAGAATATAGTGGTGGGGGTATACAACCTTCCACCTGGCCAAAGTAAAACAGAAGGATGATGAAATTCTAATGGAAATTAGGTGAGTTAACAAATCTGGCAACACAGCAATAATGGGAAATTTAAATTACCTAAATGATGACTGGGTAAATCTCATATTAGGACATGCTAGGGAGGTAAAGTTTCTAGATGAAATAAATGACTGTTTCATGAAATAGCTGGTCCAGGCACAGACGAGAGGGGGAGCCATTTATACATAATTCTTAATGTAATGTAGGATTTGATGCAAGAGGCAATGGCAGTGGGGCCGCTTGGCAACCGTGATCATAATACAATAAAATTTGAGTTAATGACTGAAGGAAGCACTTAAGTAAATCTACTGCTATAGCATTTAACTGAGACTTTGATAAAATGAGGAAAATAGTTAGAAAAAAACTGAAATGTGCAGCTACAAAGGAAAAAGTAAAGACTTTACATCAGGAACAGACGTTATTTAAAAATATCATCTTGGAAGCCCAAACTAGCTGTATTCCATGCATTAGAAAAGGTAGAAGGAAGGACTGCCAGCATGGTTAAAAAGTGAGGTGAAAGAGGTTATTTTAGCTATAAGAACTTCTTTCAAAATTAGAAAAAGGATCCAAATGAAGAAAATAAACAAGAGTATACGTGTTGGCAAGTTAGATGTAAAACATTGATAAGGAAAGCTAAAAGAGAATTTGAAAAACTGGCCATAGGGGCAAAAACGAATAAAACCTTTTAAAATATATCCGCAGCAGGAAGCCTGTGAGGGAGTTGTTGGACCGTCAGATGATTGAGGGGTTAAAGGGGCACTTAGGGAAAACAAGGCCATAGCAGAAAGACTTAAATGAATTATTTGCTTTGGTGTTTCCTGAAGAGGACGTTGGGAAGATATCTGTACCAGAAATAATATTTAATGGTGATGATTCAGAAGAACTGAAATAAATCACAGTGAACCTGGATGATGTAATAGGGCAGACTGACCAACTAAAGAGCAGCAAATCAGCTGGACCAGATGGTTTATACCTTTTCTTCAGCCCGGCTCTTGTGCGCATAACGAGGGTTACGCTTGCTGCCCGGTCACATGCGTAACCCCCACTTTTTATGTGCGCCGGGCATTTAAAATCAGGCCGATAGTGTATTTGGATTTTCAAAAGGCATTTGACAAAGTCCCTCATGAGAGACTCCTGAGAAAAATAAAAGGTAATGGGATAAGAGGCAATGTACTATTGTGGATTGCAAACTGGTTAAAAGATAGATAGGAATAAATGTTCAGTTTTCTCAGTAAAGAAAGGTAAATAGTGGAATGCCTCAGGGATCTCTACTGGAACTGGTACTTTTTAAGATATTTATAAATAATCTGGAAAAGGGAGTGACAAGTGAGGTGATCAAATTTGCAGATGACACAAAATTTTACCAAGGAGAGAAATCAGAAGCGGAAAATGCAAATTGCAGCAGGCCCTTGCAAGACTGGGAGATTTGGCATACAAATGGCAGATGAAATTTAACGTGGAAAAGTGCAAAGTGATGCACATAGAGAAAAGTAACCCACACTTTAGATACATGATATTAGGTTCCATATTAGATGCTCCAATCCAAGAAAAGGATCTGGGCATCATTGTGAACAATACTTTGTAATCTTTGACTCAATGTGCAGTGGTGGTCAACAAGCAAACAGAATGTTAGGAATTATTAAAAAGGGAATGGAGAAGATAACAAAGAGTGTCATAATATGTCTGTATCACTCCATGGTGAAACTGCACCTAAAATACTGTAGGCAGTTCTTGTCACTCCATTTCAAAAAAGATATAGCTGAACTGGAAAAGGTACAGAGAAGGGTGACCAAAATTATAAAGGGGATGGAACAGCTCCCCTGTGAGGAAAGGCTAAAGAGGTTAGGACTGTTCAGCTTGGTGAGGAGATGGCTGAGGGGGGGGCGGGGGGGGATATAATAGAGGTCTATGAAATAATGAGTGGAATAGAAAAGGTAAATGTGAACTGGTTATTTTACTCTCAAATAATACAACACTAGGGAACACAACATGAAATTAGTAAGTAGCACATTTAAAACAATTAAGCTCTGGAATTCATTGCTGGAGAATGTGATAAAAGCAGTAGTATAGCTGGGTTTAAAAAAGGTTTGGACAAGCTCTTGGAGAAGTCTATAAACTGTTATTAACCAGACAGACTTGGGAAAATCCACTACTTATCCCTGGGCATTAGCAGCATGGGATCTCTCTACTGTTTGGAACCCTGCCAGGTACACATGATCTGGATTAGCTTCTATTGAAAACAAGATATTGGGCTTGAAGGACCCTTGGTCTTACCCAGGATAGTAAGATCTTATGCTATTATTTTAGGTATTTCCCCTTGTTCACCTATGAATAAAGTGTTCTCCCTACCCAGAGGCAGACAGGCTGGGGAGTCAGGGGGAGCACCTGATAGAAATTAAATGTCTTCTGACAGTTTGGATTTGACTGTGATATTGGAGGGTTCTTCACAAGAGGAGTTAAAGAGAGCCACTTTGCTAGGCTCCTTGTATTTGGGCAAGATTTAAACATGGTTATGTGCTTGTACTTTCACAAAAATCAAGTTTTATTTTATGGGCAAAACTTCTGGATCTAACCTGATATCACAAAAATTACACAAGAAAGGAGAAAATGTATTATGCTCCAGGAGATGTGCGCGCTTGGGGGCAGATTTTATAAATCTGCGCACACGCGTACTTTTCTTCGCGCACCAGGCGCGAACAAGAGTATGCGGGATTTCAATAGATACGCGGGTATCCATTAAAATCCGGGGTCGGCGCGCGCAAGGCTGCCAAAAATCGGCAGCCTGCGCGCGCCAAGCCGTGCAGCCTGCCTCGGAGGGAACTTTCCTTCACCCTCCCCCCCACCTTCCCCTCCTTTCCCCTACCTAACCCACCCCCTCGGCCCTATCTAAAAACCCCCACCTCTATCACGTAACTTTGCGCACGCCGGGCCAGCTGCCGCGCTCCATGTTCCGGTCCACGCCCCCGGGCCGAAACCACGCCCATAGCGCCGGCCCCGGTTGACGCACTGAACGCGTCACGCCCCCTCGACATGCCCCCTCCCCCCGGAAAGCCCCGGGACTTGCACGCGCCGGAAGCCTATGCAACATAGGCTCGGCGCGCAGGGGGGTGTTTGGGCTAGGTTTTCGGGGGGGTACGCGCGTACCCCTTTGAAAATCTGGCCCTTGGTGTTGCATTTTTCCTTCATTATCATGGTAAATGTATTGTTAACTATGCGGGTATAAGATAATTAACCTGGCATAAAAAAATTGTATGTTTCTTCTTGGATCAGAATATACTCACCTGTCTGTTAGTCCTACAGTTTTAAAGCACATAGAGTAATATATTGGTTTCTTTTTTCTTTCTTCTTCTTCTTCTAATTGCTTTTCATCCCCCTTCTTGTTGGGGACTAATGTGAAGGCCTGAATCCTTTTCTTCCTATTTTTCTAAATGATCATTATTATTTTTTTTTAAGTCTGTTGTTCAATATTACCTATGCAACATTGACTTGTTTAATTTGTAATTTCAATAAATAACATTTAAAAAAAACTGAGCTAAGATTTAAAAAAAAAAAAAAAAATGTCACTGGCTTGAAATATTCCCAGTGAACTCTATTTAAATCCATATTATGCAAATCAAACACTGGCTTGCACGTAACAAATTCCATGGCACGGGGGAGCATGCACGCCTAATCTCCACCCCAGACCCTCTCTCTATTTACACTAGCAACCTAAATAATGCACACTGCCTGTTTCTCAGCCTCCGAGTGCTTTCCGTGGAAATCTGCAATGAGCTATTGCAGCAAGCAGATGGACAGATGAATGCAGCAGGTGGGACAGATGGCAGCCAGCCCGGTCCTAGGCTGCTAGCTGCAGCTAACTCAGCCTGCCTTCTCCCTCCCAGGTACAGTCTCATCTGCGCAAGCACAAGATAATATGTAGGCAAACTGTAAAAATGCACCCCCATACTCCAGGAATGACTTAGAAAAGTGGCCAGCTGCTAATAATAGGAATCTCATTTTTAAAAGGTTTAAAAACATACTTTACTTGCAGCTGATTGAAAGTAAGCATTTTCCTATACATCTTTAATCGAGGTAAAATTGCCACTTTTTTATGAACAACCACATCCAGGTACACAAAAAAAGAGGTGTGTTGTGTCTGCGGCTGTGTAGGCCATTACCTGAAGAGTTGTTGAAAAATAGAATCCACGAAATCATGGCTGCTAATTTCCTGCAGCATCTAACGCTATGACAGGCAGAAGATAAAGAGACACTGAGGATAACTTTCAAACTGTGCACGGCAGCATATATGTGCGAATATGATTGTGCATAGATTTACAATAGTATTTTATAACCCACACATATCACATACTCACACATTATACAATACGTGTATCTGTACCTTGCAACATACACGCGTATGTACGCTTACATGCAAATACATGCAACGCATTGAAAGCAAGTATTCCAATGCATTGAATGTGTGTACTTTTCCTATCTATTTCCAAAAAATATGTATGCATATTTTACATGTGAAAGTAAAGTAGGACTTCCTAGTGTAAATCCAATTTACGGGGCTAAGGGGTAATTTTCAAAAGGATTTACACGTGTAAATGCAACATACTATTGTAGCAATTTTCAAAAGCTCATTTATATACTTAAAATGCAATTACATGAGTAAGTCCTATGGACAATTCAATGGCATATATTGTAGCAATTTTCAAAAACCCACTTAAGACAGGTAAAGTGCATTTACATGTGTAAAACCCTATTTTAAGTATGTAAATGCTTTTTAAAATCAGGCCCTAAGTCAGTATATTTAAAAACATACGTGCATAAATGAAATTACCAGTTTTTCCGATTAGTCCACCAGTTTACCCAGTCCTTCTGCTTAAACTCCCCCCGGTCCCACCCAACCAATAATATGAACACTTTTGATATCACTTATGGCAGATAATTGGCAGGTGTAAAATTACACGGGTAAGTTGCCAAATGTACACGTGTGTCTTTTAAAATGGCAACTTGTATGCAGAAATGTTGGCCCTGCCTGGGAATGCCCCTAGACCTCCCCATAAAGTATGCGCATATTTCTGATGTTTATAAAATAGTGATTATGCAAGGACATGCTACTTATGCATGTAAATACTCATTTTTCCACATGGAATGATTTGAAAATTCACCCCATTGTGTATGGCTTATTTGATTTAATGCTAAATAGATCTTAAAAGTATATTGCATAAGTATATGTCATATTACGTTCTGGTAACCATCTGATAAATTGGATATCAATATTAGTATCCAAAATATTTTCTTTGCAAAAGTATCAAGACAGCAGCAAGAAACTGCAGCAGCGCCAACCGCAAGCGAACAAGCAAAAGATTTTAAAATGCTCTCAGGTGAGTGACATTTCCTGGCTTATCCTGACATAACACCAATGCAAACACAGAGATAAATCTCAGTGCTGTGCCAGCAAAGGTTTGCAGATGAATCAGACAGTGGTTACCCAAGAAATGAAACTAAATCTGCAAGATTCCCATTTTGAATTGTATTTCAATGCTCCCGAGGCCCCCACATGGTTGTGAGCCCTCTGGGGACAGAGAAATAACTACAGCATCTGAATGTAATCCGCTTTGAAGCGCTGAAAAGCGGAATATAAATACAATATAACTAAATAAATGCATTTTGGGAAACGGACCTCTCACCTAACTACTGGGTAGATTTACTAAGGCTTTTCTTCCATTCTCTCTCTATGGGAAAAACTGCTTAGAGAATCAGGATCTATGTCCAGTAAATTAAATAAAGCGGGAGCTACTGCGCCGATCCTTTTCAGAGTCCCGCAGAGTTATCACACTGGTATAGATCTTATTATAATATATACGATTAGACACAAAGCATGAATACAGTTTGAACAATAAAATGTGCGCAGCGATAATGAGTTAAAAAAAGGCGGCTGAGACTTTATTTAAAAAAACTAGAAATTATACAAGAAATATAAATCTATTAGTGGACTAAAAGAGAGACCCCAAAGTAGCAACAGATGCAAGGAAAAGTCATCTGAAGAACAGAGTCAATAACTACTTCAGTATCTGCTGGAACGAATCTCATCTCTGTATAAATAATAATTCTGCTGATTCTCTGCTGCATCTCGGTCACTCTAATCTCATTTGCAATGTGAACGTATTCTCCAAGTCCCAGGTAAAGCCTGGCTATGTGGCAGGCAGGAAGCCAAGAGTTAGCTCTATAAAAGGCTCCCCCGCAGCCAAAAAACAAAACACATTTTCCTTTTAAATTTTTTTTTATTTTTTTTTTTACTTTCAGAAACTGGGAAGCCAGCAGAGAAGATGAGGGGAGCAGGGTGGCTGCTTAAGTAGGAGGCAGTGCTGCTTTCATTACAGAGACAGGTGGTGGCTGGGGTGGGGTGGATCATAACAACACCAAGCTGTGGGGAACAGACTTACCGACCCCCTGCACTGCAATCACCCTTTTAATAGCTAGAAATGTCGCTCTAATCTGCGCTGTATCCTGTCGGGATACAGGGCGTCCCGTGCAAGCCACTCTCCTGGCCCATGACCCACCACCATCCAAATCCTTCGTCTACCCCCTCCTCTCTCATTTCTCTCCCACTCCTAATAGAAATCCCTTCGATTCTTTGGAGCGAAGAGTTCCCTTCACTGGCTCTGGTGCATGTCAGATGTGCGTCAATCAGTAAGGGCCTGATTCACTAAAGCTTTTCTGTCATTTTGTGTGTATGGGAAAAATGCTTAGTAAAGGAAACCCTAAGCCTTTTTTTTTACCTTATCTAGTGCAATACATCCTCTCAGTATCCTATAAAATATAACAGTACTAATAAACTGATCAAAAGTAGAATATGGAGTGGGCTGACTGAGGATGCATCCTCCTGGACGGCTGGTTAGCTCCTCGGCAGAAGAGGAAAGCAAAGCAACAAGCGAGCTCCGCCAGTGGCAGCGAGAGGAAAGAACGGATCCCTGGCTCAGCCCATTCCATATCGTGTTTATGCAACAGTGTTCGATACTGGGTATCTGCCAGAGTGGCAGACTTTTTGTTGTTGTGTTTTGTTAGCTTGCTGTTGACTTTAAATCCCCTGCTAAATTTTGCTTGCCTACCGGTCAATGGTGCGGGTGCACTATGTTTCTGCCTGGTATACAAATAGTCTTGCCACTGGTTAAAACAAAACACACAGAAAAAAAAAACCAAAAAACAAACCACCCCAACAGATAAGCAAATCAGGATGCAAAGGAAGGTGGAGTTTTAAGTCTTACATGGAAACACTTTGTCAACAGGGCTGCGACAACAACATATTTAAATCTTGGGCATTAAAAAGGTGACCACTGTTGCATAAATAAGCATAAATAAATAAAGTCTTACTGTATCCACTGATGAGATAAGTGGGACAATTCTCTGGCAGTCATCTTCTACTTAATTACGGAGTCCGAGGAACTGCACTACAATTTCCTACAGTCGCCTGGATTAATTGATCCTTATATTCTGAAAACTGAGAAGAAGAATATTCACGCTGTGCTTCTCATGCACATCTGTACAACAGCAGTAACTGAACACGAGCATTACAGTACAAAAACGTAAATAAGACTCGCTGGTGTAAGCCAGGAAGGCCAAAGACTGTCTGCGGACCTGGTTACACAGACGGAAGAGAGGCCTGCACGTCCACAAGGAGGCACCGCTGGGCCCAGAGTCTAATCTGGAACTCAAGGCGGCAGTGACTGCAGTGCTTCAGCGAGACTTGCACTTCTGCAAAATCAGACAAGGTGCCCACCTTTCTGGGAGCATTTTTACGGTTTCTAAACAAGAAATGAGTCACCATTAGCACAAGATGAGATTTTTTTTTTTTTCTAAATTTTCAAAGAATGATTTGTGGACGGTGCTTGCGTCCGCCCTCCTGTTCCTGGCAGGTTTCCACCTCTTAAAAATGAGTGCAGCTTTGCCAGCCTGGTGCTGCTCCCGAGCAGAGTCTGGCAGGCAGGTGGCTGCTCCCCGCTGAATCCAAGGGCTGTTTAGTAAACAGCCGGGGCCCCCAGGAGCGCCTCTCCTCTGGTCCTGCCACCCTTCGCGGGGGGAGATCCTGTTTGCACTGTACACTCCCGCTTTCTACTTGCAGCCTGTTTGGAGCTGTCCACGCCTGCCGCTGACCAGCTGCCTGCCGAGGGCTCGTGGTTTGTGCTGCACCCAGCAGCCAGCCTTTGCAAAGCAGAAACAAACCACTGCCCTCAACTGGAAATGTGGGACAGAGAAGGAAGGACTTTAGAAAAAGTATGCAGAAAAGAAAACACAGCTGAAGATCTTTTTTTTTTTTTTTTCCTTTTGGGAGGGGGGAGTTACTATATAAAGAAACTCACTTCAACAGAGCTCACTGTAAAGTAGAATTTGCCAGTATGTCACAATGATCTGGTGTCTCCTTATGTGTGTTATATATACTACAGTTACATCATAGCACAAAGCTTGGGTGGGCAGGCAGCATTGAGCTTCATGCCTGTATATATCCTTTATTCAATGCTACAAGTGTCTTGGCAGGTCTCTCTCGTCTTTAGGACACAGGGCATGGGGAAACTTCTGTCTGCTGAGAACGCCCAGCCTACCACTGCCACTAGGCTCCCTGAAAAGTGGGAGTTCACTACGACTTTCATTTTGCAAGTGTGCAAAAAAGTACACAAAGGAGATATTCAGGAGTAGCTGCAAATGCGAAGACATGTCGGAAGGGACAAGATGCAGCACTATGGCGGTGCCACTCACCTCCAAAACCAGTGTTTACGTGGGTTCTAAGCTCTGCCCCTGCTTTCGGGCTCCATACAAATTTAAGGTGAGCAATAATTTCAATGAGAAATATGACAGGCCACTTCCCTATCCAGCCTTCCTCTCTCACAACTCCCAACTCTCATCCTCCCCTAGGGGTGTGCATTCGTTTTGAACTTAAATGTAAAACGCAACTTATTTTTGTTTTTTAACTTAAAAAAGTGATGAGGCGAAAACGATCGGATTTCCAACTTATTCAACATAGCTATGTTGAATACGTTGGAAATCGCGATTGTTGATCCTAAATAAAAATTTAAACCCCTCACCCTCCTTAATCCCCCCCCAAGACTTACCAAAACTCCCTGGAGGTCCAGCGGGGAGTCAGGACGCCATTTCTGAACTCCTTTGCGAGGAGCACGTGACATCGGCGTCACGTCGGAGTGATGCGGCGTCACGTCGGAGTGACGCGGCGTCACGTGATTCCCCGCGCGTTCGCTCCGGGACCCTCGTTGCACCCAAAAGTTCCTTTTGGGTGCAACGAGGGTCCCGGAGCGAACGCGCGGGGAATCACCGCGTCACTCCGACGTGACGCCGACGTCACGTGCTCCTCGCAAAGGAGTTCAGAAATGGTGTCCTGACTCCCCGCTGGACCTCCAGGGAGTTTTGGTAAGTCTTGGGGGGGGGGGGGGGGATTAAGGAGGGTGAGGGGTTTAAATTTTTATTTGCACGTATGGACATAGACTCAACTTATGGAATTCTCCATATGTCCATATTGACCGAAATTGACCCCCCCCTTTCGACTTATGGACTTATGAACATAAACTTTTGCTCTGCACATCCCTATCCTCCCCACACATAACTCATCTTTCCTTCCACATACATCCCCCTTCTCGTCTCCCCACACAAATACATTGCCAAACCCAACAACCCGTCTCTCATCTTCATTACATGCAGCTTCCCACGACCCTCATGTTTTCTACGTGCAGTCTCCAGTTCTCACAACACAAACTCTGCCTCTCATTCCTCTTGCCCTCCTCCCCACCCCCACATAAGCAGCTCCTTTCTTCCCCTAGCCCAGTGTCGGCAAACTCCTCCACAAACAGGCCGGGTTTTCAGGATATCCACAATGAGTATTGTATGAAATAAATTTGCTTACAATGGTGGCAGTGCAAGCAAATCTTTCTCATGCATATTCATTGTGAATATCCTGAAAACCTGGTCTGTTTGTGGCACTCGAGGACTGGAGTTTGCCATGACTGCCCTAGCCTTCTCCTTTCTCACCACACAGTCTTTCCCTGCCCGTGGCCCCTTTTTTAATTCTCCCCATCACCACTATCATCTGATCGTTATCCTTGCCCACCCCCCCACCATAACTTCTCTCTCCTATCTGCAATCCCCTCACACCCTTCCCCAACTCCCCACCACCCAGGACCTCCTCCTCTTCTCACAGCTATTGAGTGTATCTGAGGCCCATCCCCACCATTCTCCAGGATCTCTCCTGTGACATCGCAAGCACTTTTAAAACTGGTGGCACGCAGAGTTCAGAGGCAGCTGGCTTCATGAGCTTTCAGTAAGGGTGGTCGAAGGAGAGAGGCTGAAAATGGTGATGGGTTCTTCCCACTTCAACCAGTGGGGAATGGGAGGGAAAGAGGCTGCTGTGGCTTGGGGTGGAAGGGCAGGTTAAAAAAAAAACCCTTTCACCCGAGAGAGCTCACATAAGACACCTGGAACAGCTGCATATGTTTTCTCCTAGGCCAGGCAGGTGATCACACCTTTCCCGCAGCAGCGGTTGGAACAGTGAACTGAGAACTAGGAGGCCAGCATGCAAATCCAGCTTCTTCCATTCATTTTCCCTGTGACCCTGGACAAGTCAGATCACCCTCCATTGCCTCATATACACACTAACTGTAAGCCCTCAGGAAACCTGCCTACCTACCTGTTGTACCTGTACCTCACCTTCAGCTTGGATTGGGAAAGGCACGTAATTAAATCCTATGGGCAGTGCAGGGGATATGGTGCGAGCACCTCTAATGGTACCCCTGGCTCCTCCTCCTCCTGAGCCCCCAGCCCTTGGATTAAAAAATGGCCTGTATGGGAAACCTCAGGGTCCCATCTCTTTCTGGGAAAGCGGGATCAGAAAACATGGGAGCACCTGGGACATATCCTTGGCAGTGGAGAATGGCTGGACCAGTTTGCTTCTGCCATCATCTGCTATATTACTATGGAATGGCTGGGCACCTTATAGATATCGCTTCTCTCATTTCCGTGTCTCCTCCCAGGATAAGTGCCCCATAAGGATTTATAAGGATACAAATCACCCGGAGTGATTTGTAGTTCTTACAAGAACTTCGGTATATAAAAATTAAAAATAAATAAAAATAAATAAGGCAGACTATTTTATGGCAACGCATTTGATTAGCAGTTACTCCTATGCAAGAGTAATTTTGTGCAGCAACGCGTCAATTTTAAGTGCCAGGGAATGACTACATGATCTCTCTTTCTAATCTGCATCTGCCTGTCTTCCTTTTTGTCTCTGTTCCCTTCTTCTCCATTTCACTGTCTTCTCATTTACTTTTTCTCTGGAAACTCCTGTTGTCTTATTGTTCCTTGTCACTTCTCTCCCTCCTCCTCCTCCTCCACCCTCTCAGCCAGTGGGGCAAGCCACATTTTTCTAGCTTTGTGCCACTTCTGAGCCTTGTCTCTGGTTTTGGAGAGTCCATTATGAAGTAAAACAGCCAGGGGAGTTTTCAGCTATGTAACAGGAGAAAAACAGCGGCAATATTTTACTATTTACCCAGCTCAGGAAGTTTGCAAAATTGAGCCCCTGATTAACTTTACATTCTGCACTGTTTAAGCAAGAGCTGTGCTTTAATAGAAGGCAAGCTACCTACTTTGTGCTTGAAACACTTTTTAAAAGTCCACTTAAAATAACCAATGTACTGCAGCTGCTCTAATTTCACTGCAGGCCACAAGCAGAAAAGTGCTTGAATAAAATGCACTGGAAGAGCCCTCCCGATTATTCTGTTCCAATAAAAATTATTAGATAGCATAAACTGTGCAGTTAACAAAAGGAGGCACTTTTTTCAAGTGCGGGTGCAGTCTTGTCTCATTCATGTGGCAAACTGGATGAAATGAATCTCCTCAGTTTCTGCAGCCTGCAGCTCCGGTGAATGGCAGAAAAAAAAACTTCTGAGCTCCTCCTATGAAAATGCTTCCCAATGCCTATCTGAAGGGCCTGCCGTTACTGACAATAATAGCCGATAACAGGAGGTCTGTTAGAGGCTCAGGTCTAGGAAACTTTAGATGGTGCACAGTAAGCTTTACTTTAAGCCAGTCAGACCCAGAAAAAAAAAATGAGGTTAATCTTCATCAGCAGCTTTCTAGCGCAAAGTCCCTTTGCCTCCAAGGTTTCCAGTCGTACTTCTAACAGGCAAACAAGGCTTTTTTTGCTCGATTTTGTGCAATAGTGGCACAGTTCTACAGGGGCGCCCATCAAAGCTAGCACATAGGACCATGCAGGTGCCGAGTATTTCTTAGCCACAGACATGAAATGGGGAAAAACCCTTTACTACATCTGGCTCAAATTGTGTCGATGCTGAAAAAGTGCATTAGCGTGAGAAAAAAAATAAAGGATATTATACTGATACAGCAATCGACTTGTGAAATCTTTGCAGCCAGTATGTTCCTGAGGAAAGGGGATGCAGGCACTGTCACTAGCCACCTGTTTTTCTTACTGGAACAAAGCAGCAACATGGGATACCTGCCGAGACCAGCTGAATACGGGCTCCAACTGTATCGTTCTGACACAGCACTGCAAAGTAACTACCGTGACTAGAAATTAGGGTTGCCAACTGTGTGTGGATTTTTTTTTTTTTTTTTTTTTTTTTTTTAACAGAAAATCATTTTTTTGGGCAATTTCTCCAGTTACAGCATCAACAATGCTCTCTGAGTGAGCCTATCTGCCCAGTGCTGATGTGCAATTTCACATTTCTAAATGAGAGCACTCCCTTTCTGGAGCATGTAAGTAAATCCACAGAAGCTGATGGGATATAAGACAGAGCACAGCTCCTAGAAAGTAAGGCAAATATGACTTGTATTAAAATTAGCTACCCATTAGGGCTTCACTTCAGTCAGGTGTGTCTATGTACAAGAGGTCTGGAGAGCTGCTTGTAGTATCTGGGGCCCCACTATGCTCTGTAGGGGTCTGAGATGATACCCAAGCTGCTACCTTGGATGGATTGAAACCAGTCTAAGGCTCAGGAGGAACAAAGCAGCAGTGAGTGAATCTGGCCTTGGGGCTATGTTGGGACCCAGGCTATGTGACATTCAGGATGCACTGGCAGCAACAAAATAGGTGGAGGGAATTCTGCCAGCCTGCTCTCCAGCTACCACCCTTCTTATAAAGCACCGGCAGCCAAGATGAAGGCAAGAAAATGGCAGAATTTGCCTACTGGGGGACAGAACCGGGAGCCCATGTTCCTCCTGGGCCAGCATGGGATGTGGAGCCATCAGTAGTGGGTGATAACTGTGCTGGTCCATGAGCCAGATCAGGTAGTGCTGGGTGAGTAGGGTTGCATTGGGAGTGATAGCAGCCCTCATACTAGCCATTTCCAATATCCTTCTCTCCCTCTTCACTGCTTGGGCTCCGTGGTCACTGTTATTTTTGGGTTTTTTTTCAAATCTGTGTGCCCACTAGTTCCTGCATTGCAAAATCAGAATGAGTTTACAAACTAGGACATGCTTGCCGAGCCCGAGCATTGATGAGGAAGGGGAGATGCATGAGGGCGGGTGAGGAAAGAAAAAATGGAAGAGGAATATGAGAGGGCAGATGGCAAATGAAGGGGAAGAGTATGAGAGAAGAGAGAGGGAGGGAAATCTGAAAAATGAAGCAGAGGGATATGAGGGAGAAAGGAGGGGGTGAGACACTGAAGGCAGGGTGGGTTTGGAATGGAAGGGAAATGTATGAGGAAAGTGGAGGAAATGGAGAAGGGATAGAAGGAACACGGAATAGGAGAAACCATTTGTGCGAGAAAAAAAGAGAGCGATGAAAGGGAGGAGAGGAGAGAGAAGCAGGGCAAGGAGAAAATGGAAGACTGATAAATGAGGTAGGAAAAACATAAAAGAAAACAAAATATGACCAGAAAATGAAAAAAGGCACATAGTAACCTGGAAAAAGGACAACGAGAATGGTTATAAAGAAAACCAGAAAAAAAAGACAATTAAAGAACGTTTGCAATAAATAAAAAGGAAAAAGGAACCCAGAAAAATGAAATTAAGAAAGCTAAATGAAATTTAGAAGAGTGAAGAAAGCAGAATAGAAGAAAATGTGGAGAGCCGAAGAGATAGGGAAAAAAAGAGAAAGATACAGCAAAGACGAGGGCAGATGGATCGAGGAGAATAAAAAAAGATATTCTAATGGAAAATACAAATGTGTGAACTTCCAGGACGGGGATAAGCGAGGCAAAGGCCAGGAGGCAGGTGTGAAGAGAAGGGTTTGTTCTTCAGCTCTAGTGTCTAATTCCCAAATTTCAGCTCCGTGCAGCACTACACCAGGCTTGATATGTGCTAAGCCAGGATTACCTAATTAGAACGACTGATATTTTATATTGATTTTAATAAAATGGAGATTCTGATTCAAGAAACTGCATATTTTGAAACTATCATTACTATTTTGGGGGTTTTTTTGCGCGCAGAGGCAACATCTCACTGAAAAGCCTCCTTACAAATCTCAGGGTGAGAGACAGAAAAAAAAAAAAAAGTGATCTATCGGCTATTGCTATGATGCTGCTCACCCTTTAGGGATAATTTCTACATTCTGCGTCACGGAATGTGCAAGGTGGTTGGGGGAGGGGACGGGTAGAACTGTTCTAAAAATAAATAAATAAATAATAATGGGCCAAAATCATATAACACTATGGTCAGAGGTCTAGTGTTTAGCTTGGAGAAAAAAAACTGAAAAAGTTGGCAACCTTCTAAGAAATATGTCAACATATGTAAAAGCAGATGTCGACGGCTATTGTAGAAAAGTTACGAGAGCAGCAGGGCTTTGTGATGCCCTCGGTGGCAGGAGTGCAGGGCTCTTTTCCTGGACATGCCGGTTACCAGCCAGCTGTAAGTCCTGCCATCGAGTTGTCCCGAGGGTGGCTTTGAGGCCGTCTTACTGCAACTGCGTTTCCTTCCTCGAGCAGAGTCCTCATTCTGCTTTGACTCTCTCAAACAGCTAAAATTCCCAGCCAGGCACGCCAGGCACTACTCTTTTTATGTTTTCAGCTGTCAGCTCCATGGGTAAACACTTCCCCCTTTCACCGCCACCAGAAATAAAATGTCCGCACCATGTACTTCACCCGTATGAAGGCACTGCTTTTGGCTTTAAAAAAAATGGTCTATTAAATATTAATCTTACTACAAGAGTGAGAGAGAGAGAGGAAAAAACCTCTGTAAAAATACATTTGTTTTAGTGAACCAAAAAGTAACTGAGCTTTTTTTTCCCCAAGTAGGGCATTTTTATCTATTAATCAGCTGGCAGAGATTCTGTTCTTGAAATCCCAGGTGCGGGTTGAGCATATTGAGCAGGGTGGGGGGTTACATTGCCTAATCGAATCCTATCGATTTGAGTATGTCACAGCGATCTCATTGAGAGCAATCAATAGTAATCCAAAATCAATCAATCTAGTCTTGCCCCATCATTTATCAAATCTGAATAGAACAAATTATTTTCAAGCGCAAAATTAAGAAAAATGAGCAAGATAGAGAGAAAAAAAAGAAAAGAGACGGAAGAGAGAAAGACAAAAAGAAGAGACAGAAAATGAACGGCAAGAGTAAAAGCAAGGAAAACAGAAGAAGAGAAACAAATCAGTATGAAAGGAGACAGAAAAAAAATAGAGAGAAAATGGATTGCAGCACTAGGAAAAGCAAAATCAGAAAACTTGAAAAGAAAGAGGAGTTGGAGACAAACCTATCTTCTTCTATGTGACATTTCTAATTATTAATGATCTTGATTCGGAGATAAAAAAAAATTCTATGTATGCAACCACACACATATAGAAAGAATTCACGATGCCATTTTCGCTGGGGCTTTAACCTTAGTTCTCATCCGGTGGAACACACAGACACTAAAGGGTTTTCCCTATTTCAGGTCCGATTCATCAAGGATTTTTCCCTTAGACACTGAAAGTGAAAAGATAATCCTTTGTGAATCGGGCCCCTCCTGTCTATGGGGTATAATGCTTAGTACATCTGGCCTAAAGTACCTTAAGACACTAGTTGAAAAGGGGGTTGTCCCCATTTTGTGCAAATAGGAAAATCATATGAAATTTCCTTAGTAACTAAATATAAAACACTATTTATAAACTAACCTAACGTAAAAAACTATAACGGCCTAATTTTCCAAAGGATTTACACACTTAAAACTAGGTTTTACGTGTGTAAATGCACTTTACCCGTGTAAGTGGCCTTTTGAAAATTGCTACAATATATGCTTTTGAATTGTCAATAGGTTTTACCTGCTTTAAGTGCATTTCATGTTGGTAAAAGGCTTTTGAAAATTGCTGTAATAGTATGCTATATTTACACGTGTAACTCCTTTGAAAATTCACCTGATTGTGAGCAGAATCTGCCACGGGCTGTAGCACTAGTGAACCTGCTACAGAAGCAAAGGGGGCAATGAACTGGTGGGCAGCGGAGGCTACAGCGCTTCATGGACGGGCCAAGAGCATTTAAAACAAAATGAACAAAATGCCAGGAAAGGTGAACGCAGGAAATAAGAGAGATCCCGTCTCCAAGGGGCTGCTGTACTTATAAAAGAGCGTCATCACTCACTGATAATTTGGCCAAGGTAATAACACAGCCTCCCAGTTCCTGTGGCATATTCCAAAAAAAAAAAAAAGGGTCCTGCTATCGAACTTCAACGGAAAAGAAAGAACTCGGTGTCTAAAATGTTTGCTTTTGTTAACGCAAAAAAGCTTTGGCATCTGTGCTCATGCTCTCCCCCTACCCCTCGATAAGCTGGTGCCAGAGGACGTGATTATTCTTTTCTTATTCAAAACATATCAGCATTTTGAAAGCATTCTCAATCTAATCAGGTGTATGAACAGCGCCGTTATTGAGGAAAACATTTTAAAAAAAGCAGTTTGCGACACTCCTTTTTCAATCTGTCCTTCTATGAGATAAAGCCAACAAACTGCAGTTCTGCACAATCAGACACAAGCTCCTATCTTCACCACTGCCTGATTCCAGCGTTTTTCATGTTTTATACTTGATAATACTTTGTTGAAAAGGAAAAAAAAAAACCCCAATGAAAATGATGCTGCCAGCACCGAAGGAACAGTCATGGTTTATTTTAGTGTAAAAAAAAAAAAAAAAAAAGCACATAATCTTCTTTAGTCATTGCAGCTAGATTCCTCCATGCTTCCTAACCCCTGCCCTGGTGAAATCCATTGCAAATGCAAGGTCCGGCATGGCAGTGCGGTTTGCCATTCCAGCTCAAGTCCAGGCTGGAAATCCTGTCTTCCACGAGTGGGGTTGGAGGGCTCCCCAGTCAGGCCAGCTTAGCCTTTGCCTTTTTTTTTTTTTTGTAGTAACCATGGGTTACTAAAGGGTATTTTTTCCGCCCCATTATAGGGCCTGACTTACTAAGGCTCCCCCCCCCCCCCCCCCCGCATTCTGTGTTTATGGGATAGAATAGTGTGGTTGCTACGTTGGTCCACTTGAATGTTTAGAAATAAAGGTCAATAAACCAACAACAACAAAAAAAAACAAAAAACATTCAAATGAATCTTTCTTTATTGGACTAACAATACATTTCAGGAGCTAACACGCCCTTCTTCATGCAGGTTTATAGGAAAAATGCTCAGTATGTAGGTTCCATAATGCCAGCAGTAAAAGAGAAAGGGAAATGCTTGTAAATTCCCCATAATGCTAACAACCCCCCCCCCCCCCCCCCCCACCACCACCACCACCACAAAATAAAGAAACCCAGTCAATGGATGGAAAGAGCTGCGGGTGCCATGTGGCAAGCAACCGCGCTGGGCTTCTCGGAAATGGGATTTCTTTTACTGGAGAAAGTACTTTGGAATAAACCAGCCTCAACGTACTGACCGCAATTCCACGGCCACTGCACTAAATCTCCTTATGGGGAAAAAATGTTTGCGCGTGTGTCTTCCTGTCCTATTTGATATGGACAGCATTCAAGAAAACATTATACAGTCCCTCAGCTATTACAAAGGAGTGTAACATTCAAGCAGAAAAGTTTCATTCTGAAAGGAAAGTGCAATTTTCACCAGCCTTGTTTTGAAACATTGCCGCAGCATTTAGAGAGGGCGAACTGCTGAATTTGCAACAAAATGAGCAGAAAATGCTGTTTTATGGGGGGCTGAAGGAGTCCGTAAAATGTAATTTCTATGTTGAAAAATAAGCATGCAAACAAGAGCACCTTATGGAAACTTGGTTTGTCAGTCTGAAAACAAATGTAGGGCCTCCTTTACTAAGCATTTCCCCATAGATACAGATTGGAAGAAAAGCCTTAGTAAATCAGGCCCTAATTAAACTTAAACTTGCCCTGCTGTTTGTTCCAGCACGCAGCTCAGTCGCTCTCCACCCAAAAAGACTCCCATCTTGAATATAAAGTCTGATTGATTAATTGTAATTATGTAAAGCAAATTTCAGAGCACACCTACAGATATTAACTTTTTATTATCACTCTGGTTTCAGAAGGGCAAAATATGTCCACAAATTTAACTCGCAGCTAAGATCTAGCAAAACTCCCAAATCCTTCTCTTATTGATTCTACCAGTTTGACGCGGCCTATGTGTATTCTCCGCCTATTCGTGTTTGGATAATTCTTATGCTGGGCCAATAAAAAAGTATAAAAACCCATCTACCGTTCGACCAACACGGCTACCAGAGCACACAGTGAGTAACCCTTGTAATACAATATTCATAGATCGACTCATACAATAGTAAAGTGGACTCTTTTTCCTTGAAAGCCCATGCCTCAATAAACTGGTTAATCTATAAGGTGCCACCAGCCACTGTGTCCCTTTTATATAAATAACTGCAGCTGATACCTCATTGGGAAATGCCACGCATCATTTTAAGGGTTAAATGTCTTCTCGGAAAGCTCAGCTTGTGAGCTTTGGCAGGAGACCCTCGCAGAGTTCTGAGGAAATGTGCTGTCCTGCTGAAAAAGAGAACCATCTATTAGCTACAGAAATGCTTGTACTCGGAAAGAATCCACCGGCTAAGCTACTTGGGTGGCAGCGTTTTCTTTCCCCCTTCCCCGTGCTCTCTTTGCTGACCTCCGACAGACAGAAAAGGGCAGTCACGTGCTGCCACCTGAGCCCACCTCATGAGAGGAGAGAACGAGCCATCCCCTCAGCTCCGCCGGAGAACAATCGGATGGATGAAGCCAAGTGTGAGGCGCTGCATAATGCGGCCCGGCATTGTTGCGCCTCCATCTGCGACACTGGCCTCCTCATGACTGATGGGACAGGTGTCATTCAGATTAATGGCAGCCGACAGCGCTGCCTGGATCTTGAATATGACCCAGCATCAACTGTACACAGATCCCTTTCCCTGATAGCGGGAGAACGCACGGCCCTGGCTGGCTCTGCTCAGTTATCGGGAATTCCCACTTAACCCCTCCGACGGCTCATGGGAACGCTTGCACAGATTCGCGGCATTTCATGCCACTTCAAAACATCTGATCTGTCCCACTAGGTTAGCTTCTGCTCCGAAAACACTGCCAAGACATGCTTGTACTGCTAGAAGAGAAAAAAAAAACAAAACAAAACCAGGAACATGCTGCATGGCTGGAAATCCAGCACTGATAGGGCATTAAAATACAATCGAAAGAGATCTACTGATACTTCAGTCCTAATTTGTTTAGGATTTTCAACTTCTCCAAAATGACCTAAGCCAATTCCTATTTTCTGCCTGAATCAATAACAAGTTTAGCACATTTATTCACCGATTAGAGTCCAGATTCAAAGAATTACTCTCCTTTGAAGCATTCTCCTGAATACGGCCTTGTTCGTTTTAACCATTTTCTTAATAAATGGATCTCCTGGATTCTCTTTTGTCCTGTATGCTTGCCTTGTAACTTCTATGGAGCAGGGACTCTCTCTTATGTGTACTTGTACAGCTCTGCATATGTCTAGTATGGTTATTGAAATGATAAATAGTAGTGATAGTAGTAGTCACCAAATTGACATCTCAGAAGTACAGGGCAGCCTTTGAAAATTCAATATTAAGACTTTTTTCTCATAGATGAGTTCAACACCACAGTGGAAAATATACATGCATTTTTAAAAATTATTTTTGAAAGTTCAAAACTAAAATATTCAACACCGATTGGGAAAAATCCTACACATACAGCAGTTTTTCATCTATATGAAGAGCTAGAAAAATATGAGAGATTTAAATTGGTGGGGGAGGGGGTGTGCAGATTTCACAAAGATTTGTCGCTACTACAAAAAATTGCTCCAGTTTCATCAATATATATTGCACTCTATTTTTAACAGGGATAAAAAAGAAAGCCATTGCTAGCCTAGAGACATTTTTGCCTTAGCGCAAAAAACTTTGATAAATCTACCTACATAGACTGCTCTAGCAAAACCAGAATTTCAGAGTTTCCCATTGAACAGGCGATCCTACTATTTCTACTTTGCATAATCTAATGGACCCAATTCAGCCAGTAACATCAGGAAACTTCTAAGCCAGCTAGTTGGATTGGCTCAGCTGAGCCTAGAGTGTAAAATGTTCTGTGAAGAAGCTCTCACCTGCTCCTCCTCAACCCCCTCGAGATATTCTTTGCTTTCATAAAATAAAATAATTTAACAAAGGGCACCTGAAAGCCAGCAGTTGCTCCTTCCAGCACACTGTGAGCAATAAGAATAAAAGCTCATTTCAGGCTGCAATCCCTTGCAGAAATGCAACCTGACTGCATGCTTCCTGCATGAAAACGTTACACTTGGCCCACTTAGTGTAAGGAGTTTATTTCCCATGAGGGGGATAGCCCGATCTGCCATGACTGACTTAACCCAGTGGCCCCACTGTAGGAGATTCAACGTAACTGAGCCTATGCCACCAAAGCATCTTGGGAACAAATGTTTTAGGAAAAAGTCCGGGATTGTTACCGGACATCTCAGACCTTTCAAGACATCCGCCACTGAAGAGAGGGAGAGAGCTTATGACAGATATGTGACGTTCCTGTTTATTTCCCAGTTGTTCCTTTCAGTACAGACATGCCCTTAGTGGATGTTCAGGACTCAGCATCAGGGTCCTCTCCCCCTTAAATACTCTTTAAATTATAAAACAAACAAATATATTTCAAGTGTTTCCATTTTAAATATTCTATATTGTTTGCACATGGAAGTAGTGGGCTGCAACCCGGGAGAGTCAGAGCTGTTTAAATATGAAGGAGAAGACCCATTTATGACGGAGGGGCTGGGGAAAAGGGGGCTGGGTGCAACCCACACCTTTACTGCTCCCAAAGGGCTTCTCAGTCAGCTTTGGCCATCTCACCTATTTTTGGTTATTAAAAATAGTTTTTTGTTTTTTTTTTAAAGACTGGCCTTTCCAAGCCGTTTTCATGGCCTTACCTCCATCTCCCTGAGACAAGACATCCCAGCAGAGCAGACTGGGAAAAGCACTATCTTATAACATTTCTTTTTATCCTTCCTGAGCTCTTTGTGGATCTCACGCCTATGGGGGCTAATTTTCAAAAGGAGTTACGCATGCAAATGTAACTACTATTGTAGCAATTTTCAAAAGCCATTTCCTCGAGTAAAGTGCACTTGCTTGAGTAAACCCTATGGACAATTCAATGGCATATACTGTAGCAGTTTTCAAAAGCCCACTTACTAAAGTGCATTTTACATGTGTAAAACCCAGTTTTACTTGAGTAAATGTTTTTAAAAACAGGCTCTTTATTTTTTGTGAGCCTGTTAACGAGAGGTAGCACCACTGCTCTGGTGATAGCTAGCCACCAATCTTCCACTGAGGCACACTAGCCCTCCTACTTGCCCAGGACCCGCACTGCAAAAGCAAGGCCAGGGGTTTCCAGCAGAGACTGCACAATCGAGCCTAGCCTAACCGGCCCATTTGTGATTCTTCCGACGCCCCTCAGCATGGCTAATATTAATTTGTTTTCTTTACGAGGTAAGTGCTGCCAAAATGTATTTACGTGCAGTAGATAGCACCAATCCAAACCCTGCAAAGAAATAGTGTGACTCCACTTTCCATCCAAAGCAGCATGAAAGAACGTGGAGGAGTAAACAGCATGAAGAAGTAAGAACTGACTTCAAAAGTACAGACACAATCTACTCTCCTTTTATTGCAGAGTGTGGATCTACCATGTAACCGTGGATACAGTCCACTATCCCCCAGTGTAAATAATCTACTGCCATTCGTGGCTAATTGGTATTTTTATTTTTCTTTTTTTTACAGTAAACTGAATATAATGCAGTAAATGATGCAAGAAATGGTTGGAATATTCTCCAAATGTACAATATTATGCATGCAATTCATCTTCATTTGTAATGAGCAGTTACATAACAGAAGTACAGGCACACAATTCTACCCAGCACACACAGTACATGACAGATTGATTCGATTTGGGAAAAAGAATCTCTGTTCAATAAAGGCTCAGCTTTCTCTACTTGCCACGGTATGTTAATGAAGCATCAGGCAATTACCTGTCCATGGCCTGTTTTTTTTTTTCAGACTACATGCCAGGTTGTGTAGTTAAGACATTTTAAAAAGCTTCTAAGGATGCATCATTCACAAACAAATCTCTTTACTTTCAGCAGAATCCAAGAGAGCAGAGGAAAAGTGGTTGTAAAGATCCTAACTAAATGTTTGGCATCAGTTTTACACCCACTAAATGAAGTTGCTTTCAACGATTCAGTGGAATACATGGCAATGTTTTTTTTTTTCTTTTAAAGGCTAAAGTAGAATAAAAGTCACGTCAAAGCTGCAGGTTAGTGCTCTGCAGTGCCATGGACCCGAATTCATGTCCTTGAGCAGGCTCTTTGCTCCCCAGCCTGTTGGAAGCCGGGTGTGCTGCTTAAGCAGCACTCACAGCCCCAACTCAGAAGGGTTGACTCCTTTACTGATCTCCCAGCGTGGCCGGTCAAAAAGCAGCATGGGAATTTGTCAGGCAGCCTCAACCTGCTCTGTCAACCATGGCACTCGGATTCCAGGTACTGGAAGGAAATTGGGATCTGGGCCGAGAAAGGCACCATGGAGTAAGACATCATGCCTTATAGAGGAGTGTAAAAAAAAACAAACCCATAAACACCAAAGCAAGGAGAAAAATGAAAGGCAACATTTTTAACCGGTTACTTCTGCCATGTATTGAACAGCAGTTTCTTTTTCTAATATTTTCAGGAGGAAATTAATTCCATTTTACTATATATGTTGGAGAATTATGGGTGCAAAGTCTCGCCTGATCACAGCCATAACTAAAAAGTGAAGTCTAATCAGAAAAGGTGAGATCTGTGCACTGCAAAAGTAGGTATACGGCACAATAGGGAAAGATATTCAGAACTTGTCGCAGATATCCACGGCATTCAAATCTCAAAGTTGTGCTGGCAAACAGTCGTTTGCATTACCGTGGGCAATAAGGTGCATCCTTACTGCAGGCATAGGGAATGTTTCTTTTACAAAAATACTGCAGAAAGCTTGAGAAAAGTATCTGTTTAGGAAGATGGGATGTGCTACGTTGCGCCGCCGTCCACTAGCAATGTGTGAAAGAGATGTCCTCTCTCTGCAGTCTGCGTTTCTTTAGTACGCCATACTAAAAGGGGGTAAGGAAAAATATGTACCCCCTTCCTCCCCCAAAAGACAAAAACCACAGTTTTCCCAAGATAGAAAGAGCGCTGGGCTGATAAGACATGGCAGCAGTTAAAATAATCATTTGAAATGGAAAAACTGAATGACTGCAGTTCTCATAGCATATTTGTAGAACAAATCAATAATAAAACTAGAAGATTTGGTTTCCTTGAAGGTTGGATTTCCTTTGTCAAAGCAGCTTTGGAAACAGAGGGAAAGGTTCTTGTGAATAAGATGGTCTACCAGAAGCTTTGTTTGTAAGCAGGATCCATCTGCATAAATGCAAGTCGCTAACTTGCGTTTTTAAATACTTACTACATTTCCAGTGGCATATTAACACATATTTAAATGATGCTACCTGCCAAACAGTATTTCTTTTAGCGGCGACGTTTCTACTGATCTAGCCCATCTGCTGGCTTGGTATCAGTTTCTCTATAATAATATGTATATTTTGATAAATTTATTTATTTATTTTTTTTAGGAAAAGAGCATTGTCAGACCTTCAAGGGAACCTTTTCCTGGCTAAGTTTAAAAATAAATCATTAAACTGAATTGTCAATAAATATTACAAATATGATAGGTGAAAAAGCCAAAATGGTTATTAAGTGGGGAAAAAAAAATGATTTGTTACTTTTTTTTCCAAACAAAAACTGTGAATGGCCACAAAATATAAAAGTCCAAAGCTTAATAAAGACTTAGAAGCTATTTAGCAAAGGGGAAAAGCAAAACAATTACAAAAATGAATACAGATTTGTATGAGTTTAAGAATGAGAAGCTATATGTACACATTCTGCGGGTGTGTGGCGTCTTTATATAAATACATCAAATGTACATTGTATTATGAAAATGTAGACACACACACATAGACACACATAATTGTAACAGTCAAGTCCAAGAGCAAGGGAGGCTGTAATAAGTGGCATGTCAGGCTGCAGAGATTGCTAGCCTCATCCCTGCACTATCAAACATACACAAAGTATGATGGGAGACAGAGAGGCCAAATATTTCACTGTCACAGCATGTCGAGAACTGCAATTCATTTCTCTCTCATGTGCTTTAGGACAATGACAATTTAATACAAGGCCAGTGGATGTAAAAGAGATAAAAAATTGCACAAAGCGGCCCAGTGTAATCACACATTTCCCTGGGAGAGCTGCCCGGCTCTGACACGCAGCACCGTTTTATTGTTTCTCCCCGCCCCATAGGAAACCAAATTCACAAGAAAGTTTATCGTTCATGCTGGCTTTAAACTTGGAAAAGGGGCATGGACGGGGGAAGCTCCAGCCAGATTTGTCACGGCGAATTAAAACGTTTCAGACACCCTTGCAGACATTCTCAGTTGGTGTGGGCCAAACAGGCAGTGGATTTCTTACAATTACTGGCAGACACATAGGTCTGAATTTGTTTTCTTAGACCAACCACAGAAACAAAAGAGAAGAAAAAAAATCCTGCTAAATATTTCATGTTGCCCTTAACCAACATGCAAGAAGCAGTGTGTGAACATATATATTATATACACAGAAGAAAATCATAAAGCTATTTTTTTTTTTAACTGAGCCTGCTGAAGTAGTTAGTTTATTTCTTGTCTAAATGCTGGCTGAAGGGTGGCAGAAGAGAGTGGTGCTTGACGAGTTCTTTGCTCATTGCAATTGCAGTAATAGTACAAAAAAAAGTGTTTGGCTAATAGAAACAAACAAGCAATCTCTTCTGCCAGCAGTCCAGTATTTCTACACTGGCTTTATATTTTTCCAAGAGGCAAAAAGGGATGTGTGATCTTAGCTAAAATCTGATCAAAATCCCAAGTGTGTCACACGAATGCCTATGAAAATCTGTGATGGTGAAGGGAAAACTGGTACGACCCATCTATTTCCTTATCCTTTTACCTAACAGTTGGATCATCAAAATCATGTCTCTCTTTAGAAGACCCTGACAGCTCTGAACTCGTTTACGCAGGACAGGCCAGAAGAGGTGCTAGGAATGGACGAGCGCGTGCCACCGTCACAGGTTTGCTGCCTGAATCGCAGACAGTTACAAAATATAGGAAACTTAAGACTCTTTCCAAATGGATAATATGCCTTGAAAAAGGCAGTGAACGAGCCATTCAAGAGAATTAATGAAAATCCACCAGGGCTTTGCTAATAACATGGGTTAATTACCACTGCAACGCACCAGGCTCAGTAAATAAAAGAAGAGAAGCACAAACACATTCAAATGAGCAGCCAGCACAGTAAGAGACGGACCAGCCCTACTGAATGACTAGCTTTCAGAGAGATAACATATGCAGTCACGCATACACGCACATATGTGTGTGTGTGCATATATATATATATATATATATTGTGCTCAATTTCAATAATGTTTTAAATAATGCTGTAAACCACCTGAAAAGGTAGGCTAAAAATCTAAAAAAGATTAATATATGTACATATACATACACACACACACACTTATCTTTATCTAGGTACAACGCACATATGTATATAAACACACACAATCTCTCAACTATATAGCAACATAGTAAATGACATGAGAAAAAGACCAACTGCACAATCCAGCCAGCCCAGTTATTTATATATATATATACACACACATTTATATACAAATATACATATAAATAATTTTCTTTCTCAGCAAACGCACACATATATGTAGCTACAAACAAACACACACATATATATATATATATATATATATACACACACACACGCATAGATATATACTTTCAAGAACTTAAGTATTTAAAATTTACTTAAAACTATGTGAGACAGATATTAAGGAAACATTTTATGGTTGAACTTTATGGAAATGAGATTTAAACTAAAAGCAGAATGAACTTGTCGCTACTTTTGCTTACTTATTAGAAGAAGATGCCTATTTCCAGGAGCCCTGCACCGTTTACAGCTGGAGGATGGTCCACAGGAGACCAGCACACTCTGAACTCCCAAGCCAAGCAGCTGGCCAGCATTCAGACCAACTGGCACTGCCCACTAATTCAACAAAAAAAAATATCTGCCCAACTTCATTTGGGGTTTTAGACTTGTTTCTTTCCTCCAGTTACCGACCTGGCTGCACTGATGCACTTCTTTGGCAATCAGCTTGATAGCAAAGCTTTCTAGCAACTGACAAGCAAATTAAAAATTCTGAAAAAGAAAAAAAAATACAGAAAAGTGAAAGCTCTCTTCCCAGTCAGAGGTGGGCGAATTTTGCAACCTAGGTCCACTCTTGTTTTCATTAGACTAATGCAGTCTTGTCTAGAGGACTTCTACTTAAGGCAAAGGATAGAAGTAGCATACTCATTTTTTGACACTTTCCTTGAATGTTGCTGCCATATTAAATTTATATATATATATATATATATATATATATATATATATATATATATAATATTTATATATTCACAAACAAAATTTTGGGAGGGGTTGAGGGGACGTTAATACATTTAACAAAAACGAATCCAAGGCTGTTAAAATTTTTAAGAAATCGAACCCATGGAAAACTATAATATCTCTAAGTGTAACAAATCGGAGCCGTTTTTTTGCTCTGTTGAGTTACAGGATATCATGTTTACATTTGCCCACACCATCCACCCCCCACCCCCCCTCTCGGCCCCCTTTCCCTCTCCCAACAGCTGTGACAACTGGTAAAACAGGGGCCAGATTTAGGTCTGCGCCGTAATCCGTTCGCCCGCGGTCCATGTTAATCAGCCCAGGATGAAGATCTCCTGCGCCGGCCGCACTCTCAGAGCTCAGGGCGATTACACTGACACATATGTCAGGACGGGCAGAGACATTTATTGCATCGATTACATTTGCTTAACTATTATTTAAAGGGGGTGTGGGGTGGGGGGGAACTGGGTTACTGCATTTCTCTCTCCCCCCCCAGACCTGCCTGAGCACTTGCTGAAGGCGTTTCAGCAGTTTTTTTTTCCTCCATGCACTGCAATCTATTTCGCTCAATTCCTACATCAAGCCGGCATTATTTATTTCCTTCCGTCCATCTGCATATTCATTATGTTGGGGAATCGCCACCGGCTATTAATATGACTAATAATAAACACGCACGGTATAAACTCTGTGGTTTATCAGCTGAGAACAGAGAGAGACGCGCGCATTGTTTATCTCCGTTTGATAAACTCCCTCCCGCTCGCAGATCCATCAGAACAAGGAGCCGGACAAATGCACTGCGATGAGGGCAAGAAGACGTTTCAACTGGGCCAAGAACGGAGAGGGGGAAAACATTCCCAGAACTGGTTTGAATCCTTCAGGTCAACTTCAAAGCCATGTGTCCTGATTTCATTTTAAATGCATCTACTTTAAGAGGCTTATCTGAACTAATCATCCAAATTAGCTGTAGGAAGGTGCATGCAAGAAAGCTTGGGGTTTTTTTTTTTTCTTAACATTAAAAAAAAAAACAAACCCAAACTTAGAGAGACTTCCAGCCCCGCCTTTAAAGTCTTTCTACTTATTTGCAGAAGCAACTTGGCAGGCAGCGGGCACACCCAGGATGGGGTTTCCCCCTGTTCTAACCCTTTCAACTCCATCAGCAAGCGGGGCGCCCCGGAAGCTGCATGCAAAGCTCTCCAAGCTGAAAGCTTTCATGCAACCTATCGGGGGGGGGGGGGGGGGGGGTTGTTCCCCCCCCCCCCCCTCCTGGCTGCTCAGTGCCAGCTTTAGCTTCATTACACCTAACCACAGAATCTGCCCCCCCCCAGACATCGGGGCATCCAGGGGCTGGGATCCGCTCTTCGCCGGCACCAAGGCTCACTTCAGCGCGAGCCTCTTCCCCGAACAATTTACACATCCGGAGAAAGGCAAGCGGCAGCCCCGGCTGCGCGCGCGTCCGTGACAGCTCCCCAGATATCCCGACCTGAAACCCTGCCAGGAAGTTCGGCAGATACCGATCTGCCCCGACTCTTCTCATCAAACGTTTTGGGGCTTTTGTTTTTTTTTTTTTTTTAAACAGCTATTCCAAGAGTCGGGTTTACAATTATAGAACAGGGGAGAGGGACACCCCCTAGTACTTCTTTTGCATCTTCTACGAGAAATATTCATCTGGGTAACAATGCCAAGCTGCTATCCTCCACATTTTAGCATTTAAAGTCAAGAAACAATTTGAAGAGGTGGCTGGGGGGGGGGGGGGGGGTGTCCTTTTTCGGCCACATCCAACTGGAAAAGCAAAACCCCGCTCCGTTATTTATTGCCCTATTACCCGGCTTACTTCTCGTGTCATAATAGTGCTCAGCTCCCTTTTTTTTTTTTTTTCAGAAGACAGCTTTGCAGATTACTCTTTGAAGGTAAATTAGTAATTGGCAATGCTGTTCGTCGTTCTCCGGCACTTGCTTACAAAAGGCACGCGCTAGAGCCCTGACAGAAAATCTCTAACACTGTAAATACAAGATAAGCCGCCCAGTGGTTTCAATCATTCTGCATATTACATTGTATCTCGGCAAGGGTGGGAGGCACAGACACCACACGCGAAGGTCTTAAGGAAAAAAAAAAAAAAAAGCCACACTTTTCAGAAAGCAGCCGCGACCCCTACCCCCCCCCCCCCCTTAGATCCTGAATGAGAAGGGACTGTCACTGAACTCGGATTTCCAAAAAAAAAAAAGAGAGAAAGAAAGAGAGAGAGAGAAAACGAGATCAAATTCTTCTCACTCCCCAACACACAGCAGCGCTACCCAGACGAGCTCTCGCGCACACAGACCCACACAGCATTACCTGGAGCAGGGCTTACATGTTTTGGCATGAATAAAAGGTACCTACTCTTCTTCGTAGTGCAGGGGAAAAGACTCAGGGAGGCAAACTTCTACCGAATCCATGTGCGCTTGGCAACCATTATTTGAGCACCCCAGCTATAAATCAAAGTTTCCTTGACAGAGCACGGTGCAATTAACACAAATGTTCTCCTGGTGACAAGCCTATAGGCACAGCCAGTTGGGACCAAAAGCTCTCACACTGTCCTAATCAAGGACTTAAAGCCCGGGCTGGCGCTCATGAATATGAAGCAGGGCCTTTTGCATATGCAGTCCCTGCGGCCCGGGCCGGCGCCGGATTGGCGGGGCTGCGGCCAATCAGAGCCCAGGAGGACGGGGGGGGGAGGGGGGCCGCACGGGCTGAGAGGAGCCAGGCAGGTAGATAGAGCGGGGTGGAGACACGGCCAGAGGGCTGGCAAGGGATTGAGGCAGATTAGAAATAAAAAGAGATTGAAATGTTACAAAATCTGCTGCACGGCTAGGACGGCAAAAAACAAAACAAAACAGAAAATAATAATAATTAGCTTCTTTCTCTTAAATCTTTTTCGTCAGATAAAAGCCAGCATGAAAAGAGGAAGGCAAGCGGACTGCCGGTGCATTGTGAGGAGCCCTGGAGCAAAGGTAGAGAATGAAGTTTGTCCTTTCATTGTCTGTCTATGTGCCAGGCCACCCGTGTTCTCTGCTTGTCTCACCCCATCCTACCATTTCTCATCTTGCTGATTTCAAGCCGGCTTTAAAAAAAAAAACCAAATTGACATTTTAATGATTCACAAAGACTGAACTTTGAACTGAAAGTTTTCATTTTATCTTCAGGAACTGTAATCTCAGATTCATATACATCTGTACCAATACCTTTGGCTTAAACCTTAAACTGCCATATAGCTTTACAGCTATGGTATATGTGTGTGTGTGTGTGTACACACACACACACACACACACACAAAACACAGAGCACCTGAATTTCTTCATCAGTTAAAACTATAAAGGTGCGATTCAACAATTCAAGGCAAAATTCAGAAAATGTAATCTGGTGCTGAGTAAGAAAAGATTGCAGTGCTTTGAACTGCTTTCTTCTGCCGGTGAGCAGTTTACAGCTGCTGACTGTTCTGAGCCTGGATCACCTTCTAACCCTCTCCACAAGCAAGTCTTTATCCACATTTGAAATATTACACTATCTGTACTTTTATCATCTGTGGTGTGTGTGTGTGTGTATTGGGGGGGGGGGGGGAGGTGAGGAATATTTACAATTTTAGAAAATCTTTCACAAAGGCAGAGAAGAAAATTCTAGTTTCCTTAAATGTATTTAATTGAAAATTTGTGTTTGCCTGTGTTTGTAATAAATTTCAGGATGAAATCCTACACTGGCTTTCTAACAGTAATCCTCTGTGAATCCTACTTGGAATTTAAAAATAACCGCACTATTTTCAAGATGGCAAGTTGATAAATAATTTTGTTTAAGCAAAAGGCTACTAAAAGGGGTGGAATTAATACAAGTGAGTAGTAGCACCATGTGTCCAATGTTATGTGCATATATTTTTTCCAAGCAAATATCCATAAAGGCAAACAGAATCAATGATTTGCGTCCATAAGTTTCTACCTAACAGTTGAAAATAATGCCTGGGGACATAGGAACAGATTTTTATTTTAATAAGTGGTCTGGCTGCCCTATTAGTCCACTTGGATATGTGGAAATAAGATGTAGGTGAGATCTTTTTATGGGACGGCCTTAATACGGTCATCTGCGACCAGCTTTCATGAGGTCAGTGCTCTCAAAAGTTAGTCACAAATGTATTTAGTACGTTAGTCCAGTAAAAAGGTATCATCCACAGCTTGTTTGCTGACCTGGATTTCTATGTTTTTAATAAGTAAAATTATGGTTCTATTGGCATTTCAACTAAAATCTAAAGTCAGGGATTCTTTTTTTACACCTACTGAGGAAAGAATTTGTAAAATAAATGCTGGACATTAATGGTAAGAAATATCTCTCACTGCCCATAAAAAAAGAAAAAAAAAAAAACCCCACACCCCCAAGGAACTGGAATTTCAGTCTTTAAATTTAGTTCTTCTGCCTCCTAAAATGTCTTATTTTACAACAAAGGGCCCCAGCAGAATACACGTTACAAAATCATTTGTGTGCTGGGTAAGCCTCGCATGTGCTGTCATAGGATAGCACAGAATGCATCGTGTCACACGCGCACATGCCCTCAGAAAATATTTGTACCACACGCATTCCCTCGGAAAGCACACACATGCACACACGCAGTGTAAACTCATCAACCAGAAAATCCTTCTTCAGGGTGAGCTTCTACTTTCCTGCGTGCCATGAGAATGCACTTATTACACTTTACAGTGCATTTATCTCATATACAGCCTTTAAAATGTATTTATGACCCATGTGTCCTCTGAATGCATTTAGAAGATGCATACTCTCTAGACTGCATTTATTTTATTTTATTTTTCAACAGGGGGTTTAGTTCTCTTGCTTTAGGTATGGTTGTAATGCTACCTTGTCCCCAAAGGACTTGAGGATGACAGGGCATTAATGCCTCCCCAGTATGGTAGAGATTTTTAACCTTAGCCACAGGGCCAAAATGGGGCCATTCTCAGACCTTATATTTGCCAAGGAGTGAGGGGAAAGTTAGAGATCAGCTGGGGTCTGCGGCATTGCACCAGAAGTAAACTGGGCAGACTGGATGGGCCTTATGTTCCGTATCTACCGTCATGTTCTCTGTTTCTATGATCTTAGAGAAGCCATACCCCTATACATCTGACACCTATAGAATGTACTTATTGCAAACAAACCATCACAGGTGCTTATATGTACTTCCAAATGCATTTATATATGACATGCATCCTCAAGATGTATTTATATTTTATATAAACAGTGAATGGATTTTCAGCAGAATTTATGTATTACGTAGTCTTTTTCCAAAATATTTCTAGCCCGTATATTTCCACACTGCATTTATATCATATATAGTTCTCAGAAGGCAGGGCTTCCCAAACCTGTCCTGGTGACTCCCACAGACAGTCCCGTTTTCAGGATATCCACACACAATCAGCACGCAGTGGAAACGCAGGATCTCTTTCTCATACATATTGCAGAATATATAACCCAATGAGCTATAGGGGGGTCACCAGGACAGGTTTGGGAAGCCCTGCCTGGAACAGTCCTTAAAAATGTATTCATACGACATAGCATCCGAGAACGAGCAGCTACCTCCTCAGAACACACTGCACAAAACATTCGGACATTGCTTATACCATAATGTATTTACGGTACACACAGCCTTCAAAATGCATTTCTGTCACATATCCACTCACAGTCTGAGTCATTAAGGCACAGATTGGTCATCTCTAGTATTTCTCAGACATTAAAAAAAAATATTTTTGTTTAAACAATGTTCCTAAGTATCAGAGAGGGATTCACATACATGTCTGAACAAAGTAAAAGTTCTGATTATTTTTAATACATTAATTACCTTGAAAAGCAGATGTGTCTGTGGGCTAGAAGAAGCTGAGTTCCCTGCATGGATTTACAGGTGTTCTAAACCCAGAGTAGGTAGTTACTGGTCTCTATTCTGTGACATCAGCGGGTGGTGCAAAAAATTATGCATCAGAGTAGATTTCTGCCAAAAAATAGTCAACCTGTGCTCCAGCTGGACTGAACATATTTTATTGTGTCATAAGAAATATATCATGGGTCAAATATTTGCAGATATTTGATTGTTGATGCAGTTCAGGAATTTTCCAGAATACAAGATACCCAGTAGGGCCACAGAATGCATTCCTAACACATCTATCCTCAGAAAACAATTATCCTATATATCCCTATATGAATCATTTCAGTCATATAGATACACCCTAAAAGATCCACCAGTCTCATCCCTCTTTCTATCTCACTCCCATAGTGCATAATTAATACATACAGGCTCAGGGTGCATTTATAGTGTCTGAGCACAAGTATGGAGCACCATACACATTCACAGTGCATTTGTACTGCAAATACCCTGAGGGGCAAGCATGCAAAAGGGCTTCTCAGCAAGCATCTAGGGAAAAGTACTTACTACAGAAACACCCCCAGTGTATTTATACTGTAAACACTTGCAAACAGCATTTTTACCACAGGTGTACTGTATATCTGTCAGAATGCCCTCACTCTACACACACAGACACCCCCCCTCAGAGTGCCTTTATATCTCTCTCACACACACATACACACCCCTCACACTGCCTTTATACCACACACCCACACCCCTCACACTGCTTTATATCACACAGACACACTCTCAGAGTGCCTTTATACTACACACACACACACACCTCACACTGCTTTATATTACACAGACACACTCTCAGAGTGCCTTTATACTACACACACCCACACCCCTCACACTGCCTTTATACTACACACCCACACCCCTCACACTGCTTTATATTACACAGACACACTCTCAGAGTGCCTTTATACTACCCACACCCCTCACACTGCCTTTATACTACACACCCACACCCCTCACACTGCCTTTATACTACACACCCACACCCCTCACACTAATTTATATCACACAGACACACTCAGAGTGCCTTTCTACTACACACCCACACCCCTCACACTGCTTTATATCACACAGATACAGTCTCAGAGTGCCTTTATACTACACACCCACACCCCTCACACTGCTTTATATCACACAGACACACTCAGAGTGCCTTTATACTACACACACACACACCCCTCACACTGCTTTATATCACACAGACACACTCTGAGTGCTTTTATAATCACACCCACATAACTCTTATCAAGTGCATTTATATTACACTCTCTCTTCAGAGTGCATTTATATCACATACTCCCTCAGAGTGCCTTTATAGTATACAAACACCCACACCCTCAGAGTACATTTATATCACATACACACATGCTCAGAGAACCTTTATTATTATACAAACACCCACACTCGCAGAGTACATTTATCTCATACAAACACCCTCAAACTGCCTTTATACTACCCCCTCCCCATTAGAGTGCATTTATATTATACCCTCCCTTCAGAGTGCATTTATATCATACACAACCTCCAAGAGTGCCTTTATATGACACACACACACACACTCTCCCTTTATACTACTCACACATATATCCTCTGAGTGTATTTATATCGCACACAATCTAAAAGAGTGCCTTTATATGACACATGCACACCCCCTCAGAGTGCCTTTATAATCACACATGCACACATCCTCAGAGTATATTTATATCACACACACACCCCCAAAGTGCCCTTATAATCACATACATATATCCCATCAGAGTTCATTTACAGTTGTCACTGAGTCATTGTCACCATCTCAAAATGTCATTCACTTTACAGCATTTCCGATAAATAAAGAGAAATAGATGATGGCTTCAGATTCTAACATTAAATTGTCATGGCTGGATCTGGGTGTGGTGGAAGGCACTTCCCAGTTTGATCTGTCCATATTGGACATGGAGTCTGGGGCCTGCTCGGTGCACAAAAGTGCTCTAGACATACAGAGGGGTCTGGAAGGACAGCCTACACAGCAAAAGTCTGTCATCGAATACTGTGTGAAAGCAGGTAGTAAAAGCTTAATTACCAGTAGCATTATGCTGTCTATATTGTTAAATGTGAACCCTGCAATTAAGATGTAAATTCAGCTGTGAGCAGTGAATAAAAAGTACCTAGGGATGTGGAGTAAAATCCAAGCAATTTTGTAGACGCTATACAACAAAAAAGATTAGACTATCAAATCTTAGCATGGGAGGCATTTAATCATTTTACAGTCTTACAATGCCTTCTGAACACATTCTCATCTAAGCCAAAATTTCATATACAATAAGAGACTTACAGGACCTCTGACAGTATTTGAGCTGGGTATGTGTATACACACACACACACACACACATGCTGTGGGCATGTTTAGCTCAGAATGAACTAAAACCATGCTGTAACCAATTCTTCTTCTTCCATGCTTGTTTGATGGATGTGGACAGATTTGGTTAGGTTTGTCTTTGCATGGCCTTTTCCCGTGCCAAGCAGCTATCATCCCCATGCGAAGGCTTGTGGATTTTCTGGCATACTCTAATACCACACCTTTTGGGTGGACTTCACACTAACCTGTTTTCTGAGGCAACAGAAAAAGGACATCTGCTGAAGAAAATCTACATTCAAGGAAAATGCAGAAAGAAGCTACTATAGGGCAGTAGAGCCTTACTATGCATTCATCCTACAGCTAAGTTCCTGCCTTTATGCTGGACTCTTATTACACAGGAGTGCTATGCAATGCTGGGCCATGATGGTCCATTTTGGAAGTACAAAATATTTGAAAGAATGCTTGGTCTTCTAAGCATGAGCCTTTGACAGAGTGAAAGTTAAAGCACATTCGATGTTGAAAAAAATATATGCGTTGCCATCCTTAATACTTTTTCCGTTTTCCCTTTTGTGAAATCTATTTACAATTTGTCAGCTCTGTCTCCTCCACCCCCATTGTTGTCCTATAATCAGCCACTCGCTTTCATGCCCCGCTACCTCGTGCTCCTACACAAGATGGCATGTGTGGTTATCTGCCGTGCTGGCACCTGGAGGACCCTGCCCAGGTGCTGGCAGCACTTTCACATGGGTTTCTGCACCAGGCCAGGCTGGGCTGCAGGGCACTCCGGGAAGATCCAGATTTGTCTTAAAGTTATATGGGAAAAAAAAAAGCAGAGTATATTACATGTGAACTGGGGGCGATGCAGGAAGGTAGTTTACATCATTGCAGGAAGGAAGCAGAGGTGTACCATGAGTTTACTTTCTTAAACTTTTTGAATGTCGAGACACGCTATAGAAGTGATAAGAAGTAGTAAAAATCCTAAAATCATTAATCAATATATATATAAGAGAGAGAGAGAGACAGATGAGGAAAACCGGATTAAAACAATTTTTTCTCAACTGATTACGTACGTATGTGTGTGTATTTCACTGAAACCCCATTCCATCTTTAATCGCTCTTCTTTTGAGCACAGGCCGAAACATGACAGCCATCTCAAAAACCCGTTCCCATGCACCCAAGAATCCTTTTGCAACTCACAGAGAAGTGGGGTTTGGGGGTGGGGCAGGGGGTTTCTGAGTGAATCTTAGCGTGGCAATAATAATGGACTCCCTCCTTTTGAAGATGTGTCTTGTGTTCTCGAAATGCCAGGACTTTCAGAAGGGCTTCCACTGCCGCCAGCACGGCTGTGGCAATCCCTTAAATAACGTGAAAAGCAAGACATTAGAGAGAGACTCCTCTCATACCGGTAACATTTTCTGATGCCCCCTTTCCTCCTACATTATTTCAGCGGCATGAAAAGCCCCCCGATATGAGTGAATGAACCTTTTCTATTCAGTGTCCGTGCAGCTGTCTGAATGTGCAGATAACTTTGAAGGAAATCATCGAGTTTATTCCACAGCCCAATTCCAAGTCCTAACACAGCAAAATTTATTACACTAGCAGGACAAAGGTCTAAGCACCATACTTTCCTTAATTCATTTTCAGCATTCTGCCTGGCACGCAGTTATTATGCTTCTCTGGAAAAAAAAAAAAAAAAACAACCTGCTCTCTCCGGATGTGCTGAATCTCTAAACAGATGATAAATATATATATATATACACATACCATTTTCCATAAAAAAGCAAAGAATGCATCAGAAGAGGGTTCCCACCCTACATTTCTCTTCACCCACATATTGGTCCTTTTCACCCCCAAATGCTTCCCCCCCCCCACCCCAACCTCCTGAACCAAAAAAGGAACACCACTCCTCGCTCTCAAGAATTAAGTCTGTCCTCACTAGGATGTCAGCCGGCTCCATTTTTTGCAGGACTGGTTAATCCGGTCCTGGTTTTAACCCCATTGCATGCATGAACTTAATAGTTTTGCTTTGCCTATTCGTTTCTCTAAGGAAAGCAGGACACGCACACCACGAGGCAAGATTAGGACTGCATCAACCTATCCTGAAACTATGCAGCCGGCCGGCAACTTCATGTGCCACGTTCAGTGGACATTTCCCATATAATCACCCTTTCCCCTTACTTCCTTCACAGATAAAAGAAGAGCAGCTCCTGGTCCTCCATAGCCAAAGAGGAACAGATGAAGGGAGCGATTGCAATAGCGCTCTGATTAATGTGGGGTCATTTTGCTTTCTTTTTCAAGCAGGAGAAAAAAAAAAGGGGGGGTCAAACAAGCAAGATATAGGTGATAGCTACTCATTGGACCAACTCAATAGACTGCTGAGTAGCTTTCGAGAGCCATGTGCCCTTCATCAGGTCAGCAAAGAGGCAGCACAGTCACACTGCATTTTAAGAGGTGCCAAGTCGGCTGGGCAGGAGGCTGTCTGCATATGCCTTTAAAGCTCATCGTATGGCGGGGAGATGTAAGTTATCAACAGGAAAACTTACTGGCGCATTCCCTCTAGGAATCCAGAAAACCCTAAGGTTATATTTGCACTGATAAAAGTACACCATGCGCCTTGCAAAATATTGCCAGCTTTCCGTGCATGCCGCCTATTTTGTTAACAGCTTGTATTTACACAGCAAGAGTTAACGTCTGGAGATTACACTTTAATAAATGAGTTGCCATTCCATTGTTTCCTGAATGTTAAGCGCCGCTTGCCAAACCATAAGAACGACGCATTCAAGGTCAATGCCCCATTTCAGCCCCTACGAGCAGCTGTGATATTAGGATAATCGCACTTAAAATATTCTTAAGGAAATTAGCCTTTCTTCTTCTAGAAAGATGATAATAAACAATAGTCTGAAGGAAGAAAATGTCATAATTCACTCTTTTTTTGCATGTGTACAAAGCAATAAAATCTTAATTCTGTTGGGAATGGTGGCTTTTATCTATTATTCCTTCTCTTCGTAAATCCCACCCCTCCAAACAGAAACAGGTATATTTGTTGGAAAATTATCTTATTCCCCCCCTCTCACAAATGAATAATATTTTAATCAAATGCAAGCTCTGCATTAATTCTTGTAAGGCTTTTTGATTTGCATTTCAACCAAAATAGTGTTATATAAATGATGATTTTTGTAAATGCTTTCCCTACATCCGACGGTAGACCGACACAGGAGGAAAACGCAGAGAGTGAGGCTGCCTTTGCTGCAACGGGAAGATTAGCAGTTTTAAAGTCCGGCTAATTGAAGGGATAAGATCTGAAAGGGTTTGGGCTTTTTTTTTTTCCCTTTTCCTTTTCTAGTTGTCTTTCCTACCTGCCTCAGAGCTCCAGGCTCTAAAAATAGCAAAGGGGAAAGATGGAGTGCAAATATTTCCCTAGTGAAAACACCAATAATCTTAACCGTGAGCTGACAGGAATTGCTTGTTATGCTGCCCTAAGATATCATGGCTTGAAGCAACAGAAGAGAAATAGGGGGTGGGGGAGGGGGGATAAGCTGCCTGTAGATGTGCATCTACCAAATGATGTTTCTTCTCCTTCATGCAACTTCAGACCAGAGGGCCAAGCTTTTATTTTTGGATTGGCAGGGCCCTGCTGGCCATTCCTCTCCTCAGGTTTTAGTGCTGTTACTCTCCTGGTAGTAGCTGAGCTGTTGGGCATGACGGGTGGGTGGGTGGGGGGGGGGAGGCTGGTGGAATTCAGCCCCTTGAGTGCTGGATTCTTTCATACACACTGCACACACAGAAGGTTTGTGGCTTTCCCTCCCTAGCAGTGAGCCAGGTAGATGAGCAATGGTGGTGGCATATCATTGCAGGGAGAGCAGGAAGGAAGTGCTATGAATCCCTGCTATTACTTTCACCTCCCCCTGCAGCCTATTGGCTGGCTGTGAAATGTCTGACCAATGGGCTGTAGGGGGACTAGAGAGCAGCAGCAGCAGCAATGTAGGACAGACAAGTTTCCTGCCTTTGTCTGCCCTGAGGTGCAGTGGAAATGGGGAAGGCTACTGCCAGATGGACAGAGGAGCTCTGAGGGGATGAGAAATTGTCAAAGGAGCTCTGAAAGGATGGGGTGAGAAAGGGGGTTAACAGGACTACTGGGAGATGGCAAGAGGAAAGGGAATGCTGCCCGGAATTGGGAAGACTGGTTGTAAAAGTGAAAACTGGCTGTGAGAGCAAATACTCCTGTGAGGATCTGTGAGAGGAGCTAAAAGAAAAAATCCTGGCTGGGACAGGAGAAGAACTGTGAGGGGGAAGAGTGGCTGATAATGGAGTTCAGGGAGACGAAGAGGAGTAGACACTAGGGATGTGCATCTTTTTTTTGACGAATTAAAATATTGTACGGTATTTCCTAATTCGTCATGTATCGGGGTCTCTGAAAATGATAGGAAAACCCCACGAAATTTCATGTAGTTTTCTTATCATTTTTTTTGGGGGGGGGGGGGGGGGGAGAAAGGGCACACAGGAAAAAACAAAACCCCACCCCAACCCTTCAGATCTAATTATTTAGAACCCCCCAAAACTTGCCTAAAGTCCCTGGTGGTCCAGCGGGGGTTCCAGGTGCAATGTCCCCCTCTCGGGCCATAGGCTGCCACTAATTAAAATGGCGCCGATGGCCCTTTGCCCTTACCATGTGACAGGGGCTATCGGTGCCATTGGCCGGCCCCTATCACATGGTAGGAGCAATGGATAGCCCGTGCCATTTTTTAAGATGGTGCCAGCCGTCCATTGCTCCTACCATGTGACAGGGGTTGGCCAATGGCACCGATAGCCCCTGTCACATGGTAAGGGCAAAGGGCCATCGGCGCCATTTTGTTTACTAGCAGCCGACGGCCCGAGAGTGGGGGATCGCTCCCGGGACCCCTACTGGACCACCAGGGACTTTAGGCAAGTTTTGGGGGGGGGGGGTCGGGAGGGTGGGGGATTGTAAATAATTAAATCTAAAGGATTGGGGTAGGGGTTTTTTTTTGATCGGGACAGCCGAAAAAAAACAAACGGTCAGAACCATGGGAAATGAAATTTCCCGCGGTTCTACGAAAACGAAACCGATTGCCGGTACGATTCACATCTCTAATAGACACAGGCTGTGAGGGTGACAGGGGCTGAAACAGAAGTTGAGAGAGGAGAAATGGGCTGCAAGAATGGAGAAGGGGAAAGAAGCTGGGAGAGAGGACATGGACTGTGATAAAAAGAGGAGCTGAGGTTAGACAGAACAAGAGAGGTGAAGAGCTGTGTGGGACAGAGCGGAGGAAGAATGTTAGGTAAACCAGGTAAACCAAGAATGTTAGGTAAACTAGGTAAACCAAGAGAAGGGTTGTGAAGAGAGAGGGGGTTATGGTAGAGGAAAGAGTCATGAAGGTGTGAGGAGAGGGATAGAAATAGCAGGAGGGGTGAGACTAGGAGGAACTGAAGAGAAGTTAATGAGCTATGGAGAGACAACCAGCAGATAGAAAGAGATACAATATACACAGAGGAAAAATAACAGAAATCATAGAAAATGAGAGGAAGACCAGAAAATAAGCTTTAAAAGAAAAAGCATGAAGAAGCAGAGAGGAAGCTAAGAGAAAGGCAAGGGCAAGCAGAGACAGATTCAAACTACAGACATAAAGTAGAGAAATTGGTGAAGATTTCTGTGTTAGCTGGGATGGATCAAGGGTGGGGTTCAGCTTTATGTGCCCTTTTCTTCCAGACCTGCAGTCATCGGGGTAAATAAGGCACTTTACTGGAAGGATGGGGTAGGAGGAGGTTGTGACAGCATGCAATGCCATGGGCTGAAAATCACTCTCAAAAATTGCTCTCCCTTGGCAGTTCCAATATTGAGAAGGGCTGTAGCCAGGGCTTGAACTGAAGGGGAACAATATTTCCCCTTGTTGACAAAAATTAAAAAAAAAAGAAAGAAATCATTTCCCTTTTATATCCCACATGAGACAAAGTTATCTCTGGGGTTTCCAAGATGCGAGTGGAAAGCACCACATGCAGCTTTGAGCTGGGGAGATGCTGACTGCTAAGCTGTCAGGGCTCAGGGCATGCAGGTGGCAAATGTCTTATGTGGATTCTGCAGGATTGGTACTGGCTCTGGCCTGGAATCTGAGTTCTGGGAGAAGTGATGCAGGGGATTGGAAGGCAGGAGGTGTTATAGGATAAAGAGATGTGCCTCAGTTCTGGGAATACAGATGAGGGAAATGATCCAAACCTGTGGAGGAGGGAGAATTACAAATTGAGAGGTGAACTAAGCCTGATATGCTGAGGAGGGATGAGAGATGAGGAGCAATGAAGGGATGGGTGGATCAAGCCTGCAGAGGAGAGCTGCCTAAGGAGAGGTGAGAAGGAACCTGCAGGGGAGTGGAGGGATGGGAAGAGAGGAGAAGGGGAAATGGGGAGCATAGCACGCTAAGTTGATATAGGGAGTGGAGCAGTCAGAGTGGTACTAAAACCTTGTGGGAACGAGCAGTGATTCCCACAGGCCTGAAGACAAACTAGTCTGATTCAAGATTCCAGCCTTTCTTAAAATGGTATATCTTTATTATAGCTTCACACATGCATAACAGTAGACTGTCTTCCCTTCAGAACAGTGTACTCTCTTTACTTACAGTTCAGTACTGTTTTGTTCAGTACTCACAGTTCAGCTTCGTTTCAGCTCACTGTTTGGGCAGTGTTACATTACAGGAGTTACCTTCCTCCTGGAGACCTTGGCCTGGTCCTGCACAGGTAAATAAGTGAACACTAGGGGCACTGCCTCACATACCCCTCCCCTTAGCTTCGACCCATCAGGCCAGGCATCCCTACTCCCTCCTGATTCCCATCCAGGAGAGTCCAAGTCATCCCATTCTGCTTTCTCTGGCTTCCCAGCAGTTATACTTGGGAACGGGGACCTAGTGACATGCTCACCACCGTCTCTTAGGGTTACCCTTGACAGCGTCACAACCACCACCCAGTGTGCTGTTCATCCCCAGTCCTTTAACAAAGGCCTTTGCTGATTACAGGTTCAAATTCCATCCCAATGGAGCTTTATGGACTGACTGGGTAACCACCAGTGCTGGTTCCTCTATAACCAGCTGTGCCTGCTTTCTGGTGTCTCTGACGTAGAACCCCTCCTTCGCTCCTCTGTATACCCTGCAGTGCTTCCCTTTGGGCTCTCTGCAGTTTCCACCTCTGAAACGCCGGTTGCTGGCTCCTCCACAGCCTCTCTCACTGGGGTCTCTGCAGTGCCACCCTCTGGGCTCTCCATGGCATCTCTTGCTTGCCTTTCCATGCCCTCTCTCTCTGGGCTTCTCATGGAAGTTGTCTCTAGACTCCTGGTAGTATTTGGGCACCCTACAGGGTCTTCTTCGGGACCTCCTTTAGTGCCGATTTCCAACTTCTCAATTCTGCCTCCTCCTGACCAGTCTGTGTTGCCCTCTCCAGGGCTCTCTGTGACCCCTCTCTCAGGGTTCTTCACCACCCCCTTCTCGGGGAATCTCACGTGAGCAGTCTCTGGATTCTCTGTAGTATTTGGGCACTCTAAAGGGTCTTCCTCAGTACCACCTGTAGTGCCATCCCCTGGCCAATCGGTGTTGCAGCCTGATAGCCACTCTATAGTGCTCCTTGCCACTTCTTGACAAGGGTACGAAGGTCCACTCCAAATAGATGTTGACCATGGCCCAATGTGCTTCCTGGTTCTATTTTTGCTCAGCCCAAGCCCGCTAACTCCTTGCAAGGCTCTCTTGTAACTTCCTATCTCCCTTCTGGAGATTCTGGATCAGTGCTTGCCAGCTTCCTTCAGTTATGCTCTTAGACTCCTGCATTCTGGTGCTGCAATACCCTGGCTGCTCCTCTCCAGGTTTTCTCATGGCTGCACACCTTCCCTGCAGAGTGGTTTGCTTGTTGGAGGAGGACCCTACCCTGTTTCCATTTATTGTACTCATAGCCCACTCTGGCAGCTTTTCCAGGGTCACACCCTGTTCAGCACAGCCCTGCTGCACCAGTGTTCCGTCCTCTTTTCTTTTTCAAAGCAAAAAATGTAAAAATAAAAAAGCCTGCATAACCAGCATTGACTAAATCATGTTTAATTCCCTATCAACCTCCAGCTGGGCGTTTTCTGTTAGCTGGTACAAACCTACCCCTTCCTGGCTGTCCCTGCAACCAGGCCCACTCACAGTTTCCTCTTTACCTGAAACTTTTTAAACTTTTTTTTCTTCAGTGCAGCTTCTGAGCCTTTTCACAGACTACCATGCTCTGTGCACCCCTATGCTCTGTACTTTCTTTTAGAGCTACAGGCCCCTTGTGTTCTGCACTATGTTTAGAAGCACAGGTCCTCTTCACAGCTTTATTCAAAACTTTAGAAAGAATTCCATGCATGACTCCATATATGGGAACAAGTGGTGATTCCCACAGGCCTGAAGACAAACTGGTCTGATTCCAGCCTTTCTTAAAACTGTATATCTTTATCATAGCTTCACACATGCATAACAGTAAACTGTCTTCCCTTCAGACAGTGTGCTCTCTTTACTTACAGTTCAATACTACTTCCCTCAGTACTCACAGTTCAGCTTCCTCTCAGCTCAGTGTTATGTTACAAGAGCTGCCTTCCTCCTGGAGACCTGTGCCTGGTCCTGCACAGGTAAATAGGGAACACTAGGGGCACTGCCTCACTAGCCCCTGCCACCAAATATAAAAGTCAAAGTATATCCATTTAGGAGGGGAAGAATTTTAGAAAAATGAAGAGGGAATAAGGAAGGGAGGAGAAAAGAGGAGAAGATGGGGAGAAGAGGAAAAAGATTAGGAGAATGTGAGAGAAAAGTGGGGGTTGAGAGAGTAGTGGGAGAGAAAGGGGAAGAAGACTGATGGAGATGAGCTAAGGATGGAATAAGATTGACTGGTGGGACTTTGAGTGCTTTCCCAGCTTTTGTTTGGACCACATAAATCTTCCCCAATGTCCACATGATCACTGGACATTTAAATACAGCTGGTCAGTCACTCGACCCACTGAGTTGGTTTTTTTTTGGGGGGGGGGGGTTTGTGCTGGGGAAGGCTATAATTTGTGTTGAGTTCAGCACCGCCAATTGTTTTAATTAGCCTAGGTCATGGCCCCGCAAATGGGAAACCCATCCCATTTTCTCTCTCCTCAAAGTTGCAAAAAGGAAAAAAACGTGCCAATTAAGCATTCATTTTACTATGACTTAAAGCTAATTTACTTCCCTTTCTCATTACCGGTTGCCTTTGCTTGTTCTGATGAATTAGTACGTGCATTCTGTGCCTGCACACAGTTTGTGTTAAAGCAGTACTAGCAAATATGGGGTAAGTTTTCAAAACTTTACGTGTAGCTGGGCTTACGCGCGCTGGGCCAATTTTCAAAGCCCGGCAACGCACGTAAATCCCCAGGACGCGTCTAAGTCCCGGGGCCTCGGAAAAGGGTCGGGGGGGGGGGGGGGGTCCGGGGAGGCAGGGCGTGGCTAGAGGCGCCCGGCACATGCTGGCAGGGTGCCAGCGCGCACAATTTCCTCCTGCCCCAAGGCAGGAGCAAATAGTAAGACAAAGATTTGGGGGGAAGGGGGGTTTAGGATTCGGCTAGGGCAGGGGTCGGGAGCCCATGGCTCGCGAGCCAGATATGCCTCTTTTGAGGGCTGCATCTGGCTCGCAGACAAGTGTCACCACACTTTCCAGTCCCCCGCTGACCCAGCTGCTCCCAGGTTCTCCTCTGCCCGGGCTTAAAATGCTGTCAGCCCGGGCGGAACGCGGCAGGACAGCTAGAATCAGCGGCACCGGCATGCTCTCTTCTTCCCGCCCCCCCCCCCCCTGCGGCCCGAAAGAGGAAGTGGTGAGCATCGGGTGCGTGCGCGGGAAGAAGAGACCACGCTAGTGTGGTCTCTTCTTCCCGCCCCCCCCCCCCCCCGCGGCCCAGAAGAGGAAGTGGAGAGCATCGGGTGCGTGCGCGGCAAGAAGAGGCCACGCTAGTGTCCGATGAAAAGAAGACTGCAGCGCAGCTCGGAGGAAAATGAAGAGCTTCAACCGCGGCCGATGGGACTCCGCCTCCGCGAGGGCTGAAAATGAAGGAGGTTAGCGTTGGGAGGAGGCTGCTGCTGCCGCGAGCTCCCGGGGTGGGGGTGGGGGAGAGAGAGAGTGAATGAGCAAGCAAGCATGTGTGTTTGAGATCCTGTGTGTGTGAGTGAGAGATTGCATGTATGTGAATGATTGAGAGCCTGTATATGTGAAAGAGAGTATGTCTGTGATTGAGAGCCTGCCTGTGAGAGAGAGTGCATGAATGTAAGTTTACCATTGGGAACCTGTATGTGTAAGTTTGTGATTGAAAACCTGTTTGTGTGAAAGAGTATGTGTGTATGATTGAGATCCTTTGTGTGTGAGAGAAATCATGTGTATGTATGATTAAGAGCCTGTGTGTATAAGTAAGAGAGAGATCATATGTGTCTGTGTGTGATTGAGAGCTGGTTTAGGTGATGGAGCATGTGAGTATGTGATTGAGAGCCTTGTTTAAATGAGAGAGAGAGAGACCATGTGTGTCTGTGTGTGTGATTGAGAGCTGATTTAGGTGAGGGAGCATGTGAGTATGTGATTGAGAGCCTGTGTGTAAATGAGAGAAAGAGAGGACATGTTTGTAAGCATGTGAATGAGAGTCTGTGTGTGAGAGAAAAAGACAGCATGTATTTATGTGATTGAAAGTCTGTGTGTGTGTGTAAGTGTGAAAAGATAGACAGCATGTGTGTAAATGTGTAATTAAGAGCCTATATAAGTGAGAGATAAAACATGTGTATATGTGAGTACTGAGAGCATGTGTGTATAGGTGTGTCATTGAGAGCCAGTGTGAGAGAGAGCGCTGGTATGTGACTGAGAGGAGAAAGTTCCAAGCAAACCACCCCGCCTCCTGCTAATTCAGAACAATCTCAGGACACCTGGATATCAAACGTTCCCAGGTATGCAGAGCAAAAAAAAATTTGTATCCTTATTATTTTTCATTACTGGGTCTTTGTGTCTGCTATTTTGAAATATTTTGTTGGTATCTGGAAATGTTTTATATGAGTTTTTAATTATTGGATATTCCACTCATCAGCTGTTTCGAAATATATTCTTTTTGTTAGTACAGTTTTACTGCTGATGATTTTATATTTCTTGATTTGTTTTATAAGGATGGGTGATGTTTCTTTTTTCCTTTGTTACACTGCATACAGAGACTCTGGCTTGTTGCAGTTTCCAATTCAGTTTTTTCTGCATGCTTCTAGTTATGCGTTTTGGTCTCTTTATTCTATGTTAGGTGAGGGACAGCACGTGATTCAGGTGAGGTTTTCTGCTGGCGTGTAGTTTCTGTGTAGGACTCTATAGCAGCCTGACTTGGTCCGTTTTCCTAATAGGAGATGTATTGGTGTCTTAAGGCCTGGTGTTATATTTTCAGAGACTTATTGTACTTTAAAAGTGTGATCTTACATAAAATGCACACATTTACTTGTATTTAGTTTTAAACATATTGTATGGCTCTCATGGAATTACATTTTAAAATATGTGGCGTTTATGGCTCTCTCAGCCAAAAAGGTTCCTGACCCCTGGGCTAGGGGGTGGGAACAGTTAGGGGAAAGGGTAGAAGGTTAGTATAGGGGGGATAGGGAAGTTCCCTCACAGGCCGCTCCTAAATTGGAGCAGACTGTGAGGGAACTGCAGAAGGCCGCTGCCGTCGGTGCACGCAGGTTGTACAAATGTGCACCCCCTTATGCGTGCCGACCCCCGATTTTATAACATGTGCGCACCAGTGCGCACATGTTATAAAATCACGTGTCCATGTGTGCGCGCCGGGTAGCATGCGCACATGGATGCGCACACAAAATTTTTTAAAATCTACACCTAAGTTTTCTATAATCATTTTTTTAAAATTATTTAGAACAAACTCTACATTCACCACACTTAAAATACTTTTTTCTCTTTGACCTGCATATTATACCCAAGGAGGTATTACAACTTATTGAGAGGTCCTCATATTTAGCAATGTAAATAAACTGTGTTCTAGTGCTGTTCGTCAGCAGCTGCTCTGATGCACACTGATCTCACTGAGATCAGGCCATTTTCATTACAAGACCTGGATCTTGTTATAAAAACTTAACCATAAATATTGGACAGTTAAAATTATCATCTACACGCCTGAAGAAGAAATGTGAATTTCGAAACATTGTGCCAGTGTCGGGCAAGTTCCATATAACTTGTATGCAGTGCCATCAAATCTAGGACTAACTTCAAGTTATCTTTTTTACATGGTTAAGTTCATGCTCCTTGTAAATAAGACACAATCCTCCTGCTTTATAAAAATGTATTTTTATTTGCAAATTTAAAAAATTGCTTAAAAAATTAATTTCTTGCAGGACACTAATAAGACCAGACTTAAGTCACACAAAAAAAAATATGAGTGCAGCCTGTTGCAAAATTCTGATGGTCATAGTCTAATCTAACCTGTCATTATTAGTGATTTGCTTGCTTGAACTGGTTGAATGAGTCTTCTATTTTTGTATTTTGCTCACTATTTGCCTCCAGAAATTACTATTGCACACTGATCTCATTCATCCAAAGCCTGAATATAATCTCAACAGCTGAAAACTGATGATTAGGGCGAAGAGAGCTTTCAGAAAAAAGGGAGATGGCCACAATAAAGGCACAAATGGAAAAATGGTGGAATGGAGAGCACCCAACTAGCTGATCGGGGGAAGGAAAAGACTCAAGATCCAAGAAAGATGAAATGAAAGGAAGATATGCTCCTTTACCCTAAGAAGATCTATACCATTGCTGCAAGATGGCTAAGACTGGCAGGACCTTCAACAGCAGCGGGCATCCAGCATAGCCTGCGGTTTCTGAAAGCACTATCCATAAAGGGGACCGTACACAGAATGCTGAAGATTTTGCACCAAAACGAGCAAAGATTTTCTCATGGTGCTGGCTCATTTAAATAATACAGAAATTACAACTGTGGCATATTTCTTGCACTAAAGCCCGCACCAAATTACAGATTAGCAAAAAAATTCTTATCTACAGCTCCCCAAGAGGTAGGTGAGTTTCACCAGGTTGTAAAAGGTTTTGTGGAAATTTAACTAATGCTGAATCACTAATGAGCCAATCTACATGATTTCTCAGTTCACTAGTTATTCTCTGTGGGGAAGATCTTTAAAAAAATACGCGATCGCGTACTTTTGTTCGCACACCAGGCGCGAACAAAAGTACGCTGGATTTTATAAGATACGGGCGTAGCCGCGCGTATCTTATAAAATCCGGGGTCGGCGCGCACAAGGGGGTGCACATTTGTGCAACCTGCGCGCGCCGAGCCCAGCGCGCGCTGCCTGTTCCCTCTGAGGCTGCTACGATTTCGGAGCGGCCTTGGAGGGAACTTTCCTTCGCCATCCCCTCACCTTCCCCTACCTAACCCACCCCCCCGGCCCTATTTAACCACCCCCCTACCTTTGCGCGTGCCGGCCAGCAGCCCCTGCTCCATCCTCCGGTCCCGGGGGCTGGTCCAGAGGCCTCAACCACGCCCCTGGGCCGGCGCCACGCCCCCATTTTAGGAACGCCCCCGGACATGCCCCCTCCCGCCCCTTTTCGAAAGCTCCGGGACTTACGCGCGACCCGGGGATTTATGCGCGCCAGCGGCCTATGCAAAATAGGTGAGCCGGCGCGCGTAAATCCGGAAGGATTTACGCGCGCAGGCCTTTTAAAATCCGCCCCTGTATGTTTTGTATACAGGCAGCAAGTGAAAAATAGCACATGCAAAAACAGCAAACAGTGTGTGTACATATTTGCAAGTGCCATTACTTGCGATTATTTTCCCCGTGCCATTGTGTGCTAGGAGACTGGCTTTCTGCACTTTCTTGGGGGGGCCGAAAACTTAAATCCGAGCCCCACAAAACCTTCAGAAAGCCAGTCTCCTAGCACAGATCTGAAATGGTGTTTCTTTTTCCGCAACTTTTGCCAGTTCTTACACTTTGCACGTCCAGGCAAATGTTCTACAGTGGAAGTTGTGTGGTGGGGAATGTTGCTTGCATACTTCCCCCCCCCCCCCCCCCAGTGGATGTTTTTTTCACTTCCCGAAGTTGCAGAAAATTACTTTCTTTAGGATTTGCTATTTCAAAGTTAACTAGCAAACTGATTAGCAGATTTTTTTTTAATACTTTTTTTTTTAGTCCTACTTTTACCAGAAACTTAATTCTGGGCCCTGCTGTGATAAGACATAGAGAGTCTGCTGAAGTCCGTTTCTTCAAAGCTAAGACACTGACGCATGTTGCTTTCTTTTCTGAATATCCTAATAGTTGGTTTGTTTTTTTTTTACTTACATACAATGTACTTTACTGCATCACTAAAGTCAATAACAAGCATTGCAAAAGTGTTTTCTAAGCCATTGCTCGTGTTTACTAATGGATGTTCTAGATATGATAAAATTTGATCATGTGTTGTTTTTTCAAGGAGTCATGTTCTAACAGTATGTTCAGGGCAGGCAGAGCTACTAGTAGTCTTACTGTATACTTAGTTTCAATGAACTCTGAATCATGGGCAAAGCACATGAAAACTCAGCAGAGCCTCTAAGCCTTAAACCAGGCAAAAAAAAAAAAGGAAAACTTCAAGATATATACCATGTCACTGCACTGTGGATTGTCAGCGCCACAGATGATGTTGCAGTTCCCAGTGAAGACACGTTATTTCCCCAAGGGACAACATGAAGAAAAGCAAGTCGGCTCCCGCCACCGACCCACGTGCCACAAATCAGTAAAGGCAGCAGCAGGGGGCAGATCTCTCTCTAGGAAAGTTGATGTGGTCACTTCAGACAGCAGACTTTTTGAGATGGAAGCAAGGAAGAAGCTGCACGTGCTGGCACAATTAGGGGTTTCCACCTCCCCGATGGCCTTCTTTAGTGACCTGCTGGCAGATTTCCTGCCCTGAGCCAGCAGAATGAAGAAGCTCAGCACAGCAACTCGTAAGTGATGAGGGTGAGAGGAGATGGAAGGACAGGGGCTGTGAGTAAAAGGAGAAACAAGGAAACGGCAAGGGGATGTGAATGACAGGGGATGGAAGGAAATGGGAAACCTATGTGAAGGAGAAAAAAAAGAGAAGGAAGGAAGGAGGACAGGGGGTATGAGCGGGGTGAAAGAGGGGAGAGAAAAAGGAAAGGGGTGAGGAAGGGGGAACAAAAAGTTGGAGCAAGATTGTATAGAGGTGGCATAGATATTGGAACAGAGGTGGGAGGTGCAGGGGCCATGACCCCTCCAGAATTCCCACTGGAAGCCTCACTGGTGGCAAGTGGCCATTATGTCCTTTCTATTGTCACCTCCCCACCCCGGGCATTGCCACCATCCCTTCACTTACCCTCTCTGCTCCTGGAGGATTGTGGCTTTTCAGTCCCTTGGGTTGCTTCCTCCTTCTTTGCTGCCAGCGCCTGAATAACGTCATCATTGCCGACAGATGAGGAGGAGGAAGCTTCCCACGTGGCACTTCCACGATCCTCCAAAACCAGATCTGGATGGGCTGCCGTGGAGCCCATCCTGCGGTGGTCGTCGTAGCTGAATGAGACTCTTCCTGCCTGCATGCATGTATGTCTGAGAGAGTGCCTGCCTGTGTGTATTTGCAAATGCCTTCTAGCCCGCATGTTTGTATGTGTGTGTGTGCGAGTGAGAGTACCTGTCTGACTGCATGCATCTTTGTATGTGAGAGAGTGCCTGCCTGGCAATGTGTGTGATTGTATCTTCTTGCCTGGATGCATACGTGTGTGTGTGTGTGAGAGAGAGAGTGCCTGCCTGGCTGTGTGTGATTGTACCTTCTTGCCTGGATGCATACGTGTGTGTGTGTGTGTGTGTGTGAGAGAGAGTGCCTGCCTGCATGTTTGTGCGAGAGCTTGTGGGGAATGTTTGAGAGAATGAACATGTGTGAGTGTGAGAGAGAGAGAGAGAGGATAAAGTTTGTGTGGCCACCCTCCCTCCATTCCACAACATTTTCAGGGTGGCTGGCCATCAAAAGATCCCCGGCATAGAGGGCAGGAGATTTTTTGCTCTTTTACTAGTTCGTTGGCTGTTCTAAAATATTTGTTCCTTTTATGAATATGGTTTTAGATTTTATGAATGGGCGGAGTGGGGGTGGAGCTTGGTTGCCCCCCACCCATGGGGGAGTGGTATGAGTGGGAGAGAGTGCGCCACACACAGACCGCCACCATTCAACCATCTCCTCCTCCTCCCCCAGGGGGCATGAGGGAGGATTGTGGTAGGGCTCCTGGGAGTGCGGCAGGGTTGTCAGCTTCCTACAGAAACATTTTTTACTGACACTCTATCTGCCACACTGCTGGGAACCCTGAACTCTGCTGCGTTCCTCCCCCTCGCCAAAACAAAATTCCAAGGGGGAAAGTCCCTTGGCCCTCCATAACTTTGGTTGGCAGGGGGAAAGGGGGCAACGCCATCTCATCCCTCACCTCAGGCAGCAGATTGTCATAAAATATGCCAGTAAATAATGAGCCTAAGGCCCATGAGGCTCACAGACTTTGCTTTCCTTAACAATGCTATAGTTACCAGTTATTTTCTATTACTTTCCCTTCACTTCCTCATAACTAAGAGGCCTCTGTGCTTACCCCATGAATTCTTTTACTCTCTCTGCCTCTACTGCCTCCCCTGGGAGACTGTTCCATGCATCCACCACCCTTCTTATGAAAAACAATATTTTCTAATATTTATATTTCTTCTCAGCAAGCGTGTGGAATGGCAATCACAGAATGAGGTTCCTATACTTGGTCCCGCTGAGGGTAACTACATAGTGAAGTGGTGATAGGGGGGCTCTGAATCTGAATAGTATAATTACAGCATTGTGTCAGTGTTTTAGGTATCACAGCAATAAACCACAAGAACACGGCTCCAGTGGTTTATGATGCCAACTGAACCCAAAGGTGTAGCGACTTCCTGGTAAAATTCACAGCTTATCTTAACCTTCATCTGGGAGCTGGAACTGTCAACTCACTTCCGAGCATGCATCAGCCTGGTTTTGCCATCCTTCATTTCAGCGATTTCACGCTGTGTGCTGCAAGCCATTGACGACATCATTCAGGTCAGCTCTGCACATTCTTCTGACTCAGATGCACCTTAATTATGGATGCTGTTTTGTTATTTTAATAACATGGTAATAATAATAATAATAATAATAATACACCAATGCCTTCAGATTTTGAAATGTATAGCAGCAGGGGATATAAATGTGTTTACATAATTTAGTTGGCAGGTAAAACAAGAACACACTTTTTATTCAGGTTTGTATTTCTTGGGAAAAAAAGCAGTTTATAGCTTTTTTTTGAAAGTTTTCCTACTTAGTCACTCCCACCGCTGAGGGTATTAATTAGTTATTAAGCTGTTATTGGGCTCACATTCAGGTTCCCTGCAGACATCAAAGCAATACCAGTAAAGAAATCATACAGCATGAACAGCCAAAAAGTGACTTCCTGAATGGACATTACTAAACATGGCCAGAATATAAGAATAAAAGATGGACACATTCTTTTTGGGACTTTGTAAGTTTATATCTGAGGAAGGGACCCATGTGCAGTCGAAAGCTAGTGCCTAATAAAATCTTTTTTTTGGCCCCAAAAGATAAATCACAACCCAAGATTACTCCAGTTTTTTCCAGAATCAATAGAATTACAGGAACTCTACAGTTTTTTATTCCAACAAGTGTATAAATGTAAGAAATAAAAAGGTCAATATTCAAAGCTTTTTAGATGGATAACGCACAACTTAAGCTTCTAAATGGCAAGTTTTTGAATATCGAACCACTTATCTGGCTGAAAACTAGCCGGATAAAAAAAGAGACATTCCGGGGCTCTAAGCTAACAACTGAATTACAGCTGGATCCAGCTAAGTTGGCTGGCTAACGTTAGGCCTGCTTCACAGTAGGGCTAAAGTTATCCGGCCTTGTGTGGTTAGATAACCAGCCCCTTAACCGGGAATCTTCAAAAGAAAATAAACAAACACAGGCCTCCTGGCCCAATACCCACCCCAACCTCCATCTCAAATGTAACAAAAGTCTTGTGACTGAGATCTCCCCCAAATCCCTCCTAAACCAAAATTTCTGTGTTGATTCTCCAGGCTTCCCTCTCCCTCCTCGGGAAGAAAATTGAAAGAAAAATTGTGCAATGTTGCCAAACTCCATGGCCCTTCCTCCACGCTGCCATTACCCCTTCAAGCCCTTCTACCCAGCCAATGCCCGGGACCACAGCATCCTGTGATCAGAGTAACAAGGCAATGATGACAGAAAAAAACCCACATGGTCCATCCAGTCTGCCCAGCAAGTTTCTTAAGGTAATAACTCTGCTCTGTGCAGGTCTTATGTTAAGGGTACTAATATTTATAATCAAAATCAAGAAACTATCAAACCCATAACTAAATTACTGCTAGCAGCATTTTTTGCAGGGGGGGACGCAGGCGTCTTGATAACTCAGACAATGCTGCTTGAACGTGCTTTGATTTTGGACATGGTCATAGAAGCACTCCTGCGTTTTTTCCATAGTCTGCATATCAATACCCGGACCATAAATGATGGAGCCCAGTGTTGGCCGTAAGATCCCAGAGCTTCCATCATGGCTCTTAGCAGCCACACTGGAAGGAAAAGCTTTCATCGCAACTGTCAGCATACTGCAATCCCAGGTCACATAAGGGGCTTGTTTCAGGTACTGGGAGGGTGGGAGGGCTTGAGGTGGTGATGATGGGGGTGGGGGGGTTTGAAGGGGGGCAAGGATGCACAATTTTTTTCCATTATTTTTCCCAGGGAGGGAGTGGGGAGGCCTGAAGGGCTGGTGCCAAGATTCTGATTTAGGAGGAGCTTGTGGGGGATCTCAGCCAGTAAAGGGTTTGTTACATTTGGGTGGTGGGAATCAGAGTGCCACTGAACTGGATATCCTTTGAAAACATCCGGTTAAGTGGCTGGCAATCCGGACAATCAAGGATGGATAACGTTAGACATGACTGGTTATACTCAAAAGCTGGCTGGTTAGATTTAAAGGAGGCTGGATAAATGTAATAACGTTTAGCAGGTAACTTGTCCACTCGCCAGCTTACTGAATATGGACTTTGAGATACATAAGGCTGCTTTTCAGCCTCTTATGCCTAAGATGAAATATGAGGGCTGATTCATGAGCGGAGGAGGATAAAGCATAATGCCCTACCATCACAACCCTCTCCAGCAGGGATACAAAATTGTTTGGGCTCTTAAAAAAAAAAGATTTATTTATATTAGGAGAAAAGAAAAGAGGATAAAAAAATAAGACCAAAAGAGGAAACAAATAGGTAGATTGATTACTTATATTTATAGTCCAGGTTTCTTTATTTAAAAGTAAAAGAGGAAAATTAGGAAATGCAATATACACAGCCAGTAAGCACAAGACATGAGAATAGAAAAGATTAATAAAATTGCAACAAAAAATAACCTAGATGGGGAATCATACATAGTTTACAGCCTGAAGTGTATAATTTATCATTCTCAAACTATTTTTTTATAAGCAGCCTGAGATTTATATAAAATACATACACCGTTCTACCAAAAGTGAACACTTAAACTAAAATCTTTCCCGTTACTAAGAATCATTTTTAAAGCAACTGATAACATTAAGGCCAGCAACTTGTTTGGAGCAGCAGATAGCTTAAACACAACCGAATTCCAAACCGCAATTTGAAATGAAATGTCACCCTCTATGTCCGAGGTCTCAGATACCATCGGCCATCCTTTCTTTCAGAAGAGCTGGAGATTAGGGCAATAAAGCAACATATGAGAAAATGCTCCAACTGAACCATGACAGGGACCAGCACTTACAATTCACTGTACCTGTTCATGCAATAGGGATCCAAATCGTTAGGGATCGAGCTGGGTTAGCTGAGAAGGAAACTCTAATTTAGAGCAAAAATAAGATCATGGAACTGGACCTTTATTATATCCTAGGTCGCTCTCACCCACTTTTTCCAAACCTTTACAGCAATCTACTTGAGAATTCTGTAACACTATAACATTTGGATTCTACATGACGAAACACACACACACACACACACACAGACTTTGGGATATACTAAAATATCCAACGCTTCAGATGATTTCACATTACAGATAACTCTGCCAGCCTGACTTGTTATCTGGTTATGTCAGGGTCTTCTGAGGCTACGTTAACAGGCTAATCCCAGTTTTCAGAATTATCTAGCTAATCTAGACAGATAATTTTAGGACAGCTGAAAAACAATACTAAAGATACTGGATAAAATTATCTGGCTAACTTTAAGATAGCCAGGTACATTCAGCGGCACCGGTGTGCCACTGAATATTCTTGCTAAGTTAGCCGGATAAGTTTATCCAGCTGTCTTTCCCAGCTGACTAGAGGCTAAATATGGACCTCTGTATTACTAAATAATATACTGTTGCCACTGTCAGATGCACACTGCCCCTCTCCCTGAAGAAAACCAACCTGATCGTTACGATTTAATTCTCTACAAGTTTCTCCAAGCTCTACACAAGACTTTTACTACAAATATTACATAAGAAGATAAGAAATGACATATTAAATCAGATGAAAGATCTATCTATCCCAGCATCCTGTCTCCTGTACTGGCCAATCCAAATCACAAGTATCCAACAGAATCCGAAAGAATAGGTCCACATCTTCTTGCTCATGACCAAGGATAAGCAGTGCTTTCCCAAGTCTACATGGCACACTTTTCCTCTAGAAAATTGTCTAAACCCTTTTTAAACCTAGCTAAGTTAACTGCTGTCACCATATCCTCTGGCAACAAATTACATAGTTTAATTGTGTGCCGAGTGAAAAAATACTCCCTCTGATTTGTTTTAAATGTGCTACCCATTAGTCTGAGTATTATTGGAAAGAATAAATAACTTCTCCCTATTAACTGCTCTACCACATTCCTGATTTAAAAAATCTCCTTCATATCTTCTCTTAGCCGCCTCATCTCCAGGCTGAAAAGCCCTAACCTGTTTAGCCTTTCCTCATAGGGGACCATTCCATTCTCTATATCATTTTGGTTGCCCTTCTCTGTACCCTTTTCTAGTTGGGCATTTTTTGTTTTGCCATGGGATGTCCTTTTGCAATTCCCCACAATCAGCTCATGATTTAAATACTTTGAATAATTTTGTGTTATCTGCAAATATAATCACCTCACTCGGTTCCCTTTTCCAGATTATTTATAAATATATTAAAAAGCAATGGTCCCAGTACAGACTCACTTTTGTCCACTTGTTTGTTAAGCCTTTCAAAAAAAAATCTAACAGATTTGTAAGGCAAGACTTCCCTTTGCTAAATTCATGTTGGCTCTGCCCCATCAATCCGTGTCTATCCATATGGTCAGTAATTTTGTTCTTCAGAATAGCTGCTACCATTTTGCCCAGCACAAACATCAAGTTCACTGGTCTGTAGTTTCCTGGTTCAATTTTTTTAAAAATGAGTGGTACGTTGGCCCCCCTCCAAACCTCAGTTACTGTAGCTGATGTGAATGAGAAGTTACAGATTACTAGTAATATGTATACTATCTGCTCCCAGTGATTTGTTACTCATTTGTCAATTTGTTCTATTAACGTTTTCCCAGTTCATTGTGATTTGCTTCAGTTCCTCTAAATCATCTCTTTCAAAGAATGTTTCTGACACAGGTATCTCCTTGAGACCCTCTTCAATAAAGACCAAAGCAAAAAATTAATTTAGTTTTTCTGTTACGGCCTTGTCTTCCCTGAGTGCCCTTTTTACCCTCTCAACCATCTAGAGGTTGATATTCAAAAGCCATTTAGACAAAAAACTTAAATTATCTATCTAAATGGCATATTCAGTGACATATCCAGCTAAATTCTAATGTTCTGGGGTGGGCAGGGGGCGTTCCAGGGAGGAGTGACATTAGCCGAATAAGTTATCCAGATAACGCCGATATTCAGTGTTGGATAATTTATTCGGCTAAATCCGAGTGGGCCACAGACTCAATTGCTGCTGACAGCACTATTGAAGATACCATGCTAGTTAGTCGCATACAATTATCCAGCTAATTAGCTGTCACGGATGTGAGATCTTGGGCTGTGGCATGGTTGATGTAGCCTAGCAGGCGAACTTACTAGACCCACACCAGCAGCAGGTGGACTCACTCTTACTGGGACTGGTATTAGGGCTTTACCAATACCAGCCCCATTCCCTGCAGACTGAGCCCTTGCATTCCAGGGACAGGCAGACCATAGGCGAGGGTCCCGTAAAAAGTGGTCAGAGAAAGTTTAGCGGGCAGTGGTCAAGGCAGACAGCAAGCAGATTGTGTTGAATTCCAGGCCGAGGTCAGGACAGATGGCAATCAGGTGGTGTCAAGGTCCAGACTAAAGGTCAGGGTAAGCGACAATCCAGAAGAGTAGTCAGTGTCCAAGGCCGGGATCAGAGAAGGACAGACGAGACTAAGACAAGACACTGAAGGACCAGAGCACGGAGGGACCAGCAGGGCAAGGTAACAACAAGGCAGGACTAGATAACAGCAACACAGGGCAACCAGGAGGCAAAACAAGCCAAGGAGCAATAACAAAGGCAACAAATCTGTATGTGAGAAAAGTAAACAAAAGTAAAAGAAATAAGAAACTGATCTGGTTTTCAAAGGATGTGGCTGATAAAATAAAGACAAAAAAAGCACCATTCAAGAAATAAAGGATCCCAAAAAGAGGAACACAAGGAAGAATATCTGGTGAAACTGAGGGAGACGAAGAAAGAAATCAAGAAAGCAAAAAGTCAGGTGCAAGAAATGATTGCCAAAGAGGTAAAGTGAGGTGACAAAACATTTTTCAGATATATCAGAGGAAGGAGAAAGGTCCGAAGTGGTAGAGTGAAACTGAAAGGTGACAAAGATCAATGTGTGGAAAGAGATGACGAAATGGCAAAAATATTAAATACTTCAGTTCGGTTTTCACTAAAGAAGACTCTGGAGAAGGACCGTCGCTAGTTAACAAGACTGTGGATGGGGATGGAGTAGACGATACTATGTTTACAGAAGAGAATGTGTGGGAAGAGCTAGGAAAACTGAAAGTGGCCAAGGCTATGGGGCCGGATGAGATACACCCTAGGATGCTGAGAGAGCTCAGAGATGTGCTGGCGGGTCTGCTGAAGGACCTTTTCAATAGATCCCTGGTAATGGGAGTGGTGCCACAAGACTGGAGAAGTGCTGTGGTGGTCCCGCTTCACAAGAATGGGAGCAGAGAGGAGGCTGGAAACTATGGGCCGGTTAGCCTCACCTTGGTGGTGGGAAAATTAATGGAGCCTCTGCTGAAGAAAAGGATAGTGAACTATCTACAATCCAGTGGTTTGCTCGACACAAGGCAGCATGGATTCACCACGGGAAGGTCCTGTCAGACAAATCTGATTGATTGGGTGACTAAAGAATTGGATCAGAGAAGAACGCTGGATGAGATTTACTTGGATTTTAGTAAAGCTTTTGATACGGTCCCAATTAGGAGATTTGTGAACAAAATGAAAAGCTTGGGAGTGGGTGCCATGTTAGTAGTGTGGATTGCAAACTGGTTGACTGACAGGAGACAGTGTGTAATGGTAAATGGTACCTACTCTGAAGAAAGAACGGCGTTAAGTGGAGTGCCACAGGGATCGGTTTTGGGACCGTTCTGTTCAATACCTATAGTACCTGAATGTAATCTGCTTTAATGTACTTTTAAGTGCCGAAAAGCAGAATATAAAAATCTAAATAAATAAATATCTTTGTGAGCGACCTGGCAGAAGGGATAGAAGGTAAAGTTTTTATAATTGTGGATGATACTAAGATCTGCAACAGAGTGGACAAGCTTGAAGGAGTAGAGAGAATGAAAAGTGATTTAAGAAAATGAAGAGTGGCCAAAGATTTGACAACTGAGATTCAATGCCAAGAAGTGCAGTCATACATCTGGGGTGTGGCAATCCAAAAGAGCTTTATGTGATGGGTGGTGAAATACTAATGAACACGGACTGGGAGGGACCTTGGTGTGATAGTGTCTGGTGATTTGAAGGCGGTGAAGCAATGTGACAAGGCAATAGCTAAAGCCATAAGAACATGCCATACTGGGTCAGACCAAGGGTCCATCAAGCCCAGCAACCTGTTTCCAACAGTGGCCAATCCAGGCCATAAGAACCTAGCAAGTACCCAAAAACTAAGTCTATTCCATGTTCCTGTTGCTAGTAATAGCAGTGGCTATTTTCTAAGTCAACTTAATTAATAGCAGATAATGGACTTCTCCTCCAAAAACTTATCCAATCCTTTTTTAAACACAGCTACACTAACTGCACTAACACATCCTCTGGCAACAAATTGCAGAGTTTAATTGTGCGGTAAGTGAAAAAGAACATTCTCCGATTAGTTTTAAATGTGCATATGCTAACTTCATGGAGTGCCCCCTAGTCTTTCTATTATCCAAAAGAGTAAATAACCGATTCACATTTACCCATTCTAGACCTCTATCATATGTCCCTTCAGCCGTCTCTTCTCCAAGCTGAAAAGTCCTAACCTCTTTAGTCTTTCCTCATAGGGGAGCTGTTCCATTCCCTTTATCATTTTGGTCGCCCCTTCTCTGTACCTTCTCAGTTGCAACTATATCTTTTTTGAGATGCGGCAACCAGAATTGTACACAGTATTCAAGGTGCGGTCTCACCATGGAGTGATACTGAGGCATTTTCCGTTTTATTCACCATTCCCTTTCTAATAATTCCCTAACATTCTGTTTGCTTTTTTGACTGCCGCAGCACACTGAACCGATGATTTCAATGTGTTATCCACTATGACGCCTAGATCTCTTTCTTCGCTGGTAGCTCCTAATATGGAACCTAACACTGTGTAACTATAGCATGGGTTATTTTTCCCTATATGCATCACCTTGCACTTATCCACATTAAATTTCATCTGCCATTTCGATGCCCAATTTTCCAGTCTCACAAGGTCTTCCTGCAATTTATCACAATCTGCTTGTGATTTAACTACTCTGAACAATTTTGTAGCCAGAAGAATGCTGGGCTGCATAGAGAAAGAAATAGCCGGTAAGAAAAAAAGGTGATAATGCCCTTGTACAGGTCCTTGGTGAGGCCTCACCTGGAGTACTGTGTTCAGTACTGATGCCCTTATCTAAAAAAGGATAAAGACAAATAGAGGGAGTCCAAAGAGGAATGACCAAATTGGTAAGGGGTCAGCATTGTAAGATTTATGAGGAGAGGCCGAAGGATATGAATATGTATACCCTGGAAGAGAGGAGGTGCAGGGGAGATATGATACAGACCTTCAGATACCTGAAAGGTTTTAATGATGCACAATCATCAAACATTTTCTTTTGGAAAGAAATCAATAGAACTAAAGGTCATGCAATGAAACTCCAGAGAGGACGACTCAGAACCAATGTCAGGAAATATTTCTTCATGGAGAGGGTGGTGGATGCCTGGAATGCCCTGATGGAGGAGGTGGTGAAGACAAAAACAGTGAAGGAATTCAAAGGGGCAAGGGATAAACATTGTGGGATCCCTAAAGGCTAGAGGAAGGAATGAAAGAGTGCAGGGGGGTAACTTGCTGGTGTGGCTGTTGCTACCCTTACCAAATAATAGTATCAAGGTTTAATGCATCTCCATCATTGCTCTCTGCTTCAATAGCAGTGGGAAAAGGGGAACTGGATTCAGACACCAACCAACGAGGGCCCCAACTTTTATGGTTTGGGGGACAAATAAACATGGCCGTAACTTGCTGAGGTGGCTTTTACTACCCTTAATCATTAAACCTGATACTTTTGATGCGGCTCCAACATTGCTCTCTGCTTCCACGGCAGGGGTTAGGGAAAATTGGATTCGGACAGCATCTGAGGGCCCTGACTTTTATGGTTTGGGAAACCGATAAGTATGAGAGTACACGTGCAGCAGATACTGGCATAAGCTTGCTGGACAGACTGGGTGGATGATTTGGTCCTTTTCTGCCAACATTTCTGTTTCTATGACAGGCATGGAGAAGTAGCAACATGCATTGAAAGGCAGGAGAACCTGTTCCTGAGGCACTGAAGAATGGAACTTGCTGGGCTTAAAAGGGCAGCCTCCCGTGACATCATCAAGCAGTGCCGCTGGGGCTTTCCTGCCACGAGGCCTTCAATAGGAGCGAGTGTACATACACTATGGGCACACACAGTAGTGGTAGCATTCAGTCAAGAGCAGGAGGGCCTGGCATCAGAGTGGGTTGGCAGCATCTGGAGGTCAGTGCAGCTGGTTGCGGGGCTATCCTGCTGCCAGCCAAACCTTACATTAGTTGAACCATACAGCAGCTGAAACTGGATCCCCTAGTGGTTCAACTGACTGTCACAGAGGTAAGAGTGGCAGTCCATGGGGGCAAACCGCAGGCCGCCAATTGCAACACTTAAATTTGATTACATTATGATCTCTATTGGCAAGCAGAACTACCACATTACTTCTTTCACACCAGATCCTGTATCACAGTGAGAATTAGATTGATCTAGAATAGTCCTCCTTGTCATCCATTCCAGAACCAGTTGCTCCATGAAGCAGTCAATTATAGTATGTAGAATCTTTACCTTCCTAGCACATCCTAATGAGACATTTATCCATTGGGATAATTGAAATCTCCCATTAATTTCTGTCTAATTTATTAGTTTTCCCAATGTCTGTTACTTTTTCACTGTCTCTCTCTTGATTCTGGTCAGGCAGATGGCAGTATAATCCCACCACTATACTCTTTGCTGTACAATCTGGCAAAATAGGCCTGTAGTTTTGTACTAACAGCAGATTTCTGCCTGGCTTCTCCAACGCTACTACCATTGCCTCTAAAAATTACCTTCAACCTTCCCAATCTTTAAGAAATCTTGACAAGGCTGCTTAAGTTTAAACATTAAGGAGGCAATTTTTAAATTACCAATGGAACTATAAGCACATTTTCAAAAGGAAACCCTAGAAAGGATTTTCTTTTGAAAATATGGGATGGTGGGGATTAGGGCTGAAATATGAATGCATGAAGTTGCAAATGTACCTGCAGAAAGGCAGCATGTACACTTCCTCCCACGACCCATGTCCTCCACCCTTGTTTTGTGGTGGATACTTTTAATGACAGAGGGGTGGGAAATTTTCAGAGGGGCTTTTCCCAACAGGAAAATCTTTGAACATTGTCCTCCCCAGTTTTACCAAAGGTCTGATGAAATTTCACAAGCAATCCATCCAAACCTGGAGACTTCCATGGGAATAAAGATTTAATAGCATTCTAAATCTCACCTTCTATGATAGGAAAACGTAACATTTTTATTCTTTTTCTGTAGGTTTTGGATGATCTAAGAAAGATGAGAAGCTTTTATCTACCATTTCTGAAGAATATAAGGCAGAATAATAATTCCTAATATGCTGGACAATCTCAACATCATTATATTGCATTTTTAAGGGCTTTCATTTTCAGTTTAAACCAATTTTCACTTTAATTTTGTGTATCTTGAAAAGCTGTGGAGACAGTGTTTCCAAACCACCCCGTATTCAGTTCAGGCAGACCAGCCTGTTGTATTCATTTCCATCCTTTCTCTCCCTCTTCCAAGCAGTGAAGATAAGTCACAGACCTTCTCCTGATGGCAGTCACACTCTCCTACAAAAGCCAAGAGGAGCCTTGCAAGCTCAGTTTTGCTGACCTCTCCATGCACTGAGAGGAGCCTTGCAGGCTCAGTTTTGATTACCTCATCTCCATGCGCCTGGGAAGCCACTGCTTAGGTGAAAGTTTTCCCAGCACATGGAGATGAGATCATGCAGAACTGAAGCTCCATGATTCCTCTCTGCTCCTGAAGGAGAATGTGGCAGCCATTGGGAGAAGGGCTGGGCTGCTGGTTTAACTCCAGGAAAGGGCTGGAACCGAAGCATCAGCCAGAGCATGGCTGCTCAGACCCCCACCAAAGCAGAGATGAGCAGCAGCCCCTCACCAGAAGAAGGTTCTGGCAGGATCCCTGCCTCTCTGGCTCAGCATGAACTCGGAAGTGCAGAGCATGGGAACGTGAGCATGTTACCGAAAATGAAGGGAGGAGGATCCTGATGACACTACAGCTGATAAAAATGAATGTTTGGGGAAAGGAGATTTGGGGGAGAGGAGGGATTCTGTGAGAGGCAAGAGAAAGGAGGAGATTCCTGGTGGGGGGAGGGTTTTGGAGGTAGGAAATGATTTTTGGAAAGAAAGGAAACAATGAAAGAGTGAAAGGAGAGTGGGAGAAAAAGGGGAATTTTTGAGGAGAGGCGTAAAGGAATTATTTTAAGCTTTTATAGACGTCGTACAATCACCTGATGAATCATTTAAGGGGAGGTTATATAGGTGGGTTGAAAGGGAATGGGATAATGGGAGGTTTCCGTCCAACAAAATAAATTCTGATATTCTCTTGGAAAAATGATTAAACTTTTTTTCCCACTGATTTTCTGCTGCTTTTGATTTTGTCAAAATAAACTATGTTAAATTCCTGATGAAAATAATAATAATAAAAAAAAAGCAAAAAAATGAAGGACACTGCATTTTTGACTTGGCAACCTTAATAACCTGGACCCAACCTCTATTTTGCTAAGATTTAAAATACTGTGCTAAAAGAGGACCAGATTTGTTACTAAGTAATTATTTTTTGCTAAGAAAATTATCAAAACCATTTGTTTACTCAATATTTTGCTGTACTAAGAAACTTATTGTTCAAAACACTATGTCTTTCTTCATTTTGTTTAATCTCTTTTTCTCATATGAGAAGCTCCCTGAATCTTATTTTATTTTTATGGCCAATATAATTAATAATCTCTCCTCTCAAGATAGCCTTAAAAGTAGACAAAAGTTTTCATTCAAAGCAAAATGACTTTTGATTGTTCCTTGCATCTTCTACAAAAAATCCTGATCCTCAACAAAAGAGGAATTAAGCCTCCATATAGTATATTCCTTCTCTAAATTTTCCCATTGTAGGGAAATAAATAACATGAACAGTAATCAAAATATTATACATTTTGAGTTACTAGGTGGGCCTCCCATAGGGATACAAATACCTGTCTAGGAGGAGGCACTATGGTAAGTCTCTCTCTCTCTCTCTCTCTCTCTCAGCATCATACTGAAACAGGCCTGTCAGGAGACATCATGAACTGCGATATACTGGCAATGTAGAACCAAATTGGGCTAATAGTGCAACTTGCGATAACAGCCTTTCGCGATACACATGCTTATTAGCATAAGGTACACCCCTTTTTGGTATCGCATGCGAAATAAATGCGATATTGGAAAATGAGGCCCAAAATGTCCAAAATGATGGTAATCAGTCCTTATTATATTTGGAAAACAAAGTGTCTAAAATGATGGTAAAACATCCTCAAAAATAGTGTAATATGGAGACAAAAAAAAATACTAAATTTACAAAAGATGCTGTTAAAAAGAGTCCACAGTAAGATGCAACCCAAGTGGAGTAATTCCTTCTGGACCATTCAACTTGGATAATAGTCATACTGACACACCATGGGGCAAAGCCCTTCAAGGAACACAAACCTCTTGATTGTATGGTTCTTATTCATAGGACTTAATCCACTCAGAAATCTTAAATGACCAATCCCTTACGACAATGTCTCCCCAAGTGTGCCAGGTTTAAAACACTGATTTTGTAGTCTCACAGTTGTATCACAAGCATCTAGCACATGTATCTATACAATGGGTGTAAGTGCTCCAACTTTGGATAGACATCGTGGGATACTTTTCGTGAAACTGCTCATCGGTGATCAGTGTTTTAAACCTGGCACATTTCACCAGTGATGAAGAGAAAAATTAAAAGTTTAATTCATCCTTCTGTAAATTAGAACTACAAAAAATAAGGTGTTTTCAGTATAATGCAAGATAAGCCAGCATAAAGGATTCACTTAACATGCTTTCCCACAGCAACATACAAAAGGATTTAACTGAACAGAAAGTGTTATGCTTATTTGTATAAAGCAGGATTACATCCCTCAATAACTATGTCTAGAGCTATCAAGTCTCCCACATTGAGCGGGAGTCCCAAATGGGACTCAGGCAGGTAGCAGCATCTACTTCCTAAGGAGCACGCAGGACCAAGGCCAGAGGGGTGGGAGCCCCTAATCCAACAGTCCATAGGTCTGTTTCTTCTTTGTGCCAGCAATATGAAAAATGTAAAATTGTGTGGTCAAACATTTTCTGCTGCTGATCTCCAGATTCAAAGTTACTCATGTGGTCAGCACACAGACAGGAGAATATGCTAGAGGAAGGAGGTAAGAGGTAGGGAGTAGATGCTAGGGGAAGAGGAGAAAAGCAGAGGCATGGATGCTGGGGTAGACAGGAAAACTATAGGAGAATGGATGCTACAGAAGAGATAAATGAAGGGTTGGTGGAGCAAGGGGTAAGAATGGGAAACAAAACATATGGATGACGTGTAGAGATGGGAGACAAAGGAATGGAAGGTAGGAGAGAAAAATTAAGTGAATGAGTAAGTGAGGAAAGCAGGAGTAGATGATATGGAAACAAGAAAATGTAAGCGGAAAGGCACAGCTGGTGAAGAGAGGGAGGGTGGAAGAAGCAGGGGGTAAAAACTATAGAGGGATACGGCCCTCCGGTCAGACCTGGAGAGCGCCTGCCACCAGGAGGCGGAGCACAGGAGGAGACAGAGGCTAGCTGGAGCTTCGCCAATAGCAACCCGGGGTTCCCTCAGGTTGAGTCCTTGTTACCCAGGCCGCCTGGTCTTAGGTGGGCCTCGCAGGATCTCCTAGAGAGATAGCTCAAGGGGGTGCCCACTACGAACAAAAGTGCACAGTCGGTGTCCAGACAGGCAAGACCAGAGATCGCAGGAGGCCAGAAAAAGTCCGAGAGTATGGCGAGGATCAAGGCCAGAGTATCAGTCCAGAATGGTCAGCCAAAGCAGGGTCGGTAACAGAGGTCAATCCGGGTGTAGTCAGGTCAAGCCGAAGGTGAAGTTCCAGGTGGCAGTCAAGAGTAGTTGGAGTTCCAGGCAGAGGTCAGGTCAGGCAGCAATCAAGAGTAGTCAGAGTTCCAGGCAGAGGTCAGGTCAGGCAGCGAGCAGGAGTAGTCAGACAACAGGCAAAGGTCAGTACCGTGAGATCAGTCCGAAGGGTACTACAAGGAGTGGAGAGACAAAGGAACAGGAGACACTGGAACAGAGAGACTGGAACAAGAGACACAGGAGCAAGACACTGGAATGCAGGAAGGCAAACTAGAGACACCAGAGTGTACAACCCAACTGCCAAGGCCCTGAGCTAGGGGCCGAGCTGTGGTATATATACCTTGCATGAGTGAGATTGGATTCGGGCGCTGCCCGAGGTCTTTAAATCAGACTGAGCTCCGTGCGCGCTGGGGGGGGGGGGGCCGACACCTAGGAGGACACCGAGTCCCAGTGTGAGGAAAGCTGCGATGCCGAAGGCCGTGAGGGAGCCGGGGACGCCTGTGGAGGACATGGTCGGAGTTGGACAGAGCACGAACTCGAGGCTGTGCTGGTAGAGGGTCGCACCAGGTAAGCAGCCCGGCGGCGGAGCCAACACGGCAGGTAAGCGCAACAGTACTTCCCCTTCTAGGCCTCCCCCTTACCGGCTTGGGTTTTTCAAGAAGGAGGCGGTGGAACTCAGCAAGGAGGTTCTTGTCATAGATGTGATGGGAGGACTCCCAGGAGTTCTCCTCCGGTCTGAAGCCCTCCCATGACAGGAGGTACTCCCAATGGCCTCTGTATCGGTAGATGTCTAGAACTTCCCTGACTTGAAGTATGTCCTCTGGTTTAGCCTCAAGTTGAGTAGGAGCAGGAGCTCTTCGAGAGGTCCAAAACACCACCAATGGCTTTAGCATGGAAACGTGAAAGGTGTTGTGGATGCCCATGGATGCAGGGAGTCGTAGTTGATAGGTCACAGCACCAATGCGTCAAATTACTGGAAATGATCCAATAAACCTGGGGGCGAGTCGCTGAGAAGGGAGTCTCAGCCTGATGTGCTTGGTGCTTAATCAGTCCTTCTGGCCTGGCCAGAACAAGGGTGCGGTGCGACGATGAGCATCAGTAGAGCACTTAGCTCGCTTGGCGGCCTGGCCCAGCCTTTCCTTGACTTGGCTCCATAAACATCTTATTGTCTGGGCCGTCGACTGAGCCACAGGTGAAGGCACTGAGAGCGGTACTGGTAGAGGCAGACGTGGCTTGCGACAGAATACCACTGAGAAGGGAGACACATCTGTGGTGGAGGCAACATGAGTATTGTGGGATAACTCAGCCCAGGGTAATAGGTCGGACCAGTCATCCTGCTGGTCATTTACGTAAGAACATAAAAAAGTCTTTAAGGATCTGTTTGTTCTTTCTACTTGGCTGTTTGCCGGGGGGTGATAAGCCAATGTCAAATTCAGATTGATTTCAAACTTTTTCCACAAGGATTTCCAATACTTGGTGACAAACTGCGGACCACGGTCCGAGATGATCTCTTTGGGTAGCCCGTGTAGGCGGAAGATGTGTTTGAGGATGAGTTTAGCCAGTTCAGGAGCTGAGGGAAGCTTCTGGAGTGGGATGAAGTGCCCCATTTTCGAGAATCGGTCAATAATGACCCAGATGACCGTGTGGCCTTTGGATGGAGGTAGATCTGTGATGAAGTCGGTGGAGATGCTTGACCTGAGTTCTGTTGGTGCTGGAAGAGGCTGGAGGAGCCCCCAAGGACGGCCAGTTGGGGGTTTCTGTTGTGCAAATATGGGACAGGAGTCCACATAGTTAAGGGAATCCTTGACCATGTTAGGCCACCAATAGTATCTCCTTAGCATTTCAAGGGTCTGAGCCCGACTGGGATGGCCGGCCAACTTCAAGTCGTGAGCCCAGCGAAAGACGCGTTCACGGAGGCAGCGTGGGACCACTGTCTTCCCCGCTGGCACAGTGTTGGTGACTGCAAGGGTTATGCAAGCTGGGTCGATGATGTGCCTAGGTGTGTCAGATGTACCCTCTGGTTCAAGAGAGCAGGAGAGGGCGTCCGCTCAAGTGTTCTTGGCTGCAGGATGGTAACGCAGTTCGAAATGGCTCAAAGAACAATGCCCACAGGCCTGTCGGGGATTTAACAACTGAGCTTCCTTCAAGTGCTCGAGATTTTTGTGATCTGAAAGATCGTGAATTTATGTTGTGCTCCTTCTAACCAGGGACGCCATTCTTGGAGCGCTAACTTCACCGCTAGGAGTTCTCAGTCCCCGATGTATAATTTTGCTCCGCAAGGGAAAATTTGTGCGAATAGAATGAGTAGGGTACTAAGGCTCCCTTGGAGGAATACTGGCTCAGCACTGCCCCTGCCCCAATGGCTGAGGCGTCGACTTTGACGGCAAAGGGGCGGTTAGGAACTGGGTGAAGTTGACAAGGTCCAGTGCAGAAGGCCTCTTTCAAGGCATGGAAGGCGGATTGAGCCTTGGGACTCCATTCTTTGTAGTTACTACCTTTCCTAGTCATGGCAGTGAGTGGAGTAGCTAGAGTAGAGTAATTGATGATGAAGTTCCTGTAATTGTAAACTCTGAACATGTGAACGGTGGGATTTCAGATCTTTGGAAAAGATCAGTATATCGTCTAGATATACAACGACAAATGAGTATAGTAGGTCCCGGAAGATCTCATTCATCAAGTGTTGAAAGACCGCAGGGGTTACAAAGTCCGAAGGGCATCACTACATACTTGCAGTGGCCATCCTTGGTATTGAAAGCAGTCTTCCAAATATCCTCTGGCTGGATCCTTACGAGATTGTATGCCCCTCGGAGATCTAGCTTTGTAAAGATCTGGGCTCCTTGGAGACGATCAAAGAATTTGCTGATAAGTGGCAGAGGATAACAATCCTTGCAGGTTACCGCGCTTAGCCCACAGTAGTCAATACAAGGACGTAGACTGCCATCCTTTTTCTTCACGAAGAAGAAGCCGGCTCCTTCCGGGGAATTGGAGGGTCTTTTGAATCCCTTGTCTAGATTCTCTTTAATGTATTCAGACATTGCTTTAGTCTCTGATAGCGAGAGAGGGTAGGTCCTGCCTTTGGGAGGCGTGGTACCTGGGAGGAGCTCAATGGAACAATTAAACTCCCAGAGTGGAGGTAGATGTCAGCATTCTGTTTAGAGAATACATCTTGGAAGTCTGTATACAGAGCAGGCAACCCAGTCAGGGTTGTAGAGTTCAGAGTGGTGACCGGTGGGGCCACCTGACGCAGGCAGTGGTGTTGGCACTGAGGTCCCCACTGGATTAACTGTAGGGATTGCCAGTCAAATTGAGGTCTGTGCTCCTGGAGCCATGGGAGTCCAAGAATTACTGGGTGGTTAGAACACTTCAGGACATATAACAAGATCTCTTCTTCATGGAGGGTTCCCATGGAGAGGCGGAAGGCTATGGTGCGATGAGTGATATGTCCCGGGAGATGCTCACCCTGGATGGATGCAATCCAGAGGGGTATGTCCAGAGGCTGGAGCGGGATTTGGAGGAGTGTGACGATGTCATCCAAGATGAAATTGCCACTCGCCCCAGTGTCTATAAGGGTAGTGGTGGCAAATGATCGTGACTCTCGGGAGAGAGAAACAGGAAGTAGTAATTGGGGGCCATTCACAGTAGTGCCCAAGCTCGGGACCCCCACCAGGCTCAGGCTCTGCAGTTTCCCGGATGAACTGGGCAGGTTTGTAAGAGATGTCCAGATCTGCACAGTACAGGCAAAGACCTTCCTTCTTTCATCGAAGGCGCTCTTCACGGGACAAGCGCTCGTGATTGATCTCCATCAGCTTCTCTGGTGACGGAGGAGGTGATGGTAAGGCCTTTAATTGAGGACTGGGCATACAGCAAAAGGCTGAGAAGCCTTTACCTCCTGATGTTGCTGACAAAGGCGATGATCAATCCTTCCAACCAAGGAGATTATATCGTCTAGAGATGTGGGAATCTCGTGAGCAGCCAGCTCATCCTTGAGGGCAGGAGATAAGCCATCCAGATAGATTGCCTGTAGGCAGTCCTCTTGCCATCCCAGTTCTGTGGCAAGCATCCTGAATTTGACAGTGAATTCAGTGAGCGAATGTGAGCCTTGACGGAGATGGAGAAGCTAGTGACCCGCAACCGCCTGTCGGCCGGGGTCCTAGAAGGTCTGCTTGAACACGGAGATGAAGTGGGAGAAATGACGGAGGATGTCATCTGAACGTTCCCAAAGTGGGGAAGCCCATCCCCTCAAGGTGTGAGACGATGAAAGTGATCTTGGTATTTTTACTTGGAAACAGCTCAGGCTGTAGTGTGAATTGCATAAAACATTGGTTGAGAAAACCTCGACAGAGGCACGGATCTCCGTTGAAGCCCTCAAGTTGGCCTTGAGAGAATCCTCTAGTTGAGACCGTAGTCTTTCCACAGATGAAGTCAATGCTTCTAGGGTTTGCTGTTAGTCTCGGACATGAGTTGCTAGGCCAGGGATGGCCTGCAAGGCAGGAGACTCCGCTGAGTCCATGGCCTTGGCAACCTGTTGCGCTGGGAGTGGACCCTTGGCCTGGTGCAGGATTAGTACAGCCCTCCGGTTGGACCCGGAGAGCGCCTGCCACCAGGAGGCGGAGCATAGGACACAGAGGCTAGCTGGAGCTTCGCCAATAGCAACCCTAGGTTCCCTCAGATTGAGCCCTTGGTTATCCGGGCCACCTGGTCTTAGGGGGGCCTTGCAGGATCTCCTAGAGAGATAGTTCAAGGGAGTGCCCACTACGAACAAGGGTGCATGGTCGGTGTCCAGACAGGGAAGACCAGATGTCGCAGAAGGCCAGAAAAGAGAGTCCGAGTGTATGGCGAGGATCAAGGCCAGAGTATCAGTCTTAACCAATACCCGTAGAAGGGACCATATCACCCCCATATTAAAGGATCTGCATTGGCTGCCCATTACCTTCCGAATCAAATACAAAACCCTTACCATCTTACACAATTCATTGTTCAATTTCAATCACCCCTGGCTCGAGGAAATGCCACGATTCCACTCTACTGAGCGCCCCACTAGAAATGCCCTTGCTGGCACCCTACACTCTCCATCACTCAAAACTGCCCACCTTGCCCTTACCAGAGAAAGAGCCTTTTCGATTGTGGGCATCTCCCCTCTGGAACTCCCTCCCCACCTTTCTCTGGCTGGAGTCATCCCTACACAACTTTAAAAAAGAAGTCAAGACATGGCTCTTTAAACAGGCCTACCCCGATTCTAACCAATCCTAGACCCCTTAGCCTCCGGCTCTTCTTGTCCTCCCCTGGAATCCCCCCCCCCCTCCCTGGAACCTGTTTTAATTTGCACCTTCTAAAAAAGTTTGCATTATTGTATATTTTGTACATAGCCTCGGTTGTTATGACTTGCTATGTTTTTATAATCTTCTGAAATTGGTTCTCTGCTGTTCCTCCTATCTGCGTTCCTATTATTTCTCCCTTACTTGTCTCTCTCCCAGCCCCCGCCTCTTTCCCTCTTTCTAGCCTGCCCTGCTCTCCCCCCCCCCCCCCCCCCCCGTTCATTGTAATTTTCCTTTCTCTCATTGTAAACCGACGTAATGTGTTCTATGAACGTCGGTAAAGAAAAGTTCATAAATAAATAAATAAATAATGGTCAGCCAAAGCAGGGTCGGTAACAGAGGTCAATCCGGGCGTAGTCAGTTCAAGCCAAAGGTCAAGTTCCAGGTGGCAGTCAAGAGTAGTCGGAGTTCCAGGCAGAAGTCAGGTCAGGCAGCGAGCAGGAGTATTCAGAGAACAGGCAAAGGTCTGTACTGTGAGATCAGTCCAAAGGGTACTACCAGGAGTGGAGAGACGAAGGAACAGGAGACGCTGGAACAGAGAGACTGGAAAAGAGACACAGGAGCAAGACACTGGAACACAGGAAGGCAAACTAGAGACACCGGAGTGTACCACCTGATTGCCAAGGCCCCGAGCTAGAGGCCGGGCTGTGGTATATATACCTTACATGAGTGATGTCAGATTCGGGCATCGCCTGAGGTCTTCCCGCACTTGGGTCTTTAAATCAGACTGAGTTCCGCGTGCGTACTAGGGGAGCGCGGCCAACGTCGAGCCCCAGCGCGAGGAGAGCAGCGATGCCGAAGGCCATGATGGAGCCGGGGACGCCCGTGTAGGACACGGTCGGAGTTGGACAGAGCAGGAACTCGAGGCCATGCTGGTAGAGGGTCGCGCCAGTTAAGCAGACCTGGCCATGGAGCGCAACACATTACAGGGATGAGGGATGATGAAAAGGGGATGGGGGGGGGGCAAAAGAAAAGATTGGAAGAGTAGGAGAGAGAGCTAAAAGATGTCAGACAAGAAATGGGATGGGAGGGCAGAGAGCACCAGGGAGGAAGAAGGAGAAAGGAGACCAGAGAAAGAGAAAATCTGGAAAAGATGGAGGGAAAGAGGATCCTGGATTTGGGGGGGGGGGGGGGGAGTCCAGGGAGACAAAGAGCAGGAAGGGAATGAGAACTGAAGGAGAGCATGGGAGGAGAAGGAATACGGAAAGGAGAGCAGGAAGAGACAAGACAGCAGCAAAAAAGCAAAAAGAGGGAAGGGAGATGTGTTAAAATATTCTCTCAGAGAAAGAGACAGAGAAGGAAGAGAGAGAAGAGAAAGGCAGGACCAGGAAGGAGGAGGAGGAGGAGGTAGAGAGAGAACTAAGAGAAGATGGAAAATGAGCTGAGGTACAAGGATAAAAAACGGCAGACATAAAGGTTAGAAAACTGTTCCTTCTGTTTTGTTCTTGTGCTAGGGACCCTAAGAGTAGGGGAAATGGTTATCAGTCTCTCTCATCCAGCCCAGTTGTCACTGATGTAAAGAAGACTGTGGACTGGGTTGGGGCAGGGCAGATGGCGTGCGCTGGAAATCTCCCTCTTAAAAATAGTCCCCGTCCCCCCCCAGTTCTTCTGTATGTCTGAGACAAATTCTGTGTCTGAAGCAAGAAGGAGGGGAATTAAGAGAAATGGGTGTGGGGATGAGAAAGGGGAGAATGCTCAGTGTTTACAGCCAACAATCCAATTCTGTGTAAATCTTTTAACAGCAAGTTCACACTGAAACCTATTTACACAACTAATCAGGTCCCTAGTTTTATGGAGGAAGTGGCGCCTAGTGGTGAGGGCGCTGACCTATGATCAGTAAGGAAAATACACCGCATGCAATTCAAAATCCCTTCTGGTCTGGGATCTTGGGCACATCACTTCAGCTCACTGTGCTTCCATTTGCTCAGGATCTTCTTTCAATCAGAGAAATGGTAGATATATAATTCAAAAGCTCTCTCTATGATTTTTGTTTGAAAAAAAAAATAGTAGTATCTCAAGGTCTTTTCTGAATGCTGACCGAAGAATTTCTCTTCTGGAGAACTGCAGCTAGACTAAGAGGACCTCCACTAAGTTTAGAAGGCAGGGACTTTTAAGGTCAACGGAGGAAAGGGTTCAGTGACAATAGAACATGCTGACAACAGAGACCATTCTAGCCATGTCAATAAAACAAAACATTAATTAAGCTGCATCAGTGGCTAGAGGTCATTTGGTAGGACTGCTTCTTCACATCTGGTAATGTGCTAAGAAACAGGGGCTGATCCAGAGATTTGCTCCAGTTCTCTTCTTGGGGTCATGAAGGAACAATTTTACTCGGGGACATTAACTGTTGAAGGTCCAAAGGGTATTTTATATTCCTCTGGATCACTGCAAATAATTATCCTAAGGTGGGTAGTTCAGAATTTGTCTAGGTTAGTGATGGATGTATTCTGTAAACCAAATAATGTAGCAAAATCCACAGATCTGTGTGAGTGTGTCTATATATAGATAGATATATAATTACACACACTGTGTATATAGAAGCATACAAATATATATATATATATAGGGGGGGTGGTGGTGGAAGAGAAGAGACAATATAAATGTTTAAAAAACAAAACAGGCACTCCCCCTATTACCAAAACTGATTTGTACAGTGTGTGCTCAATTTTTTTAAATTGTAAAACCCTATTTGGGCCTGTTTTATATGAAATAAAAGAGCACTTTTAAACACAGGGATAAAGGGAGAGATGTCTGCTTCTCTTACTTGTTTTTGGCTACATCCCCGAACCATGAGCATGCTCTGATCCAGCCAAAGCCCCTGGCTGAAAACTGGCTTTGTATGAAAAACCATCCTTTTTGTTCCTGTGGTTTTTAGTGTTTTATGTTTATTTGTTTTGTTTTACCATTGTCTAATACTGTCAAAGTAGCTCACCCAGAGTGCAATTGGACAACTAGGTGTGTGCTACATAATCCTAAATAAAATAAATAAATAAATCTGCAGCCCTCGGTTCTGCAGGAATGTAACTGCTGGTAGCCAGCTTTAACTTGGCCAAATTGTGCAAACTACAGCCCCAAAGTAATAAGACTTTACTCCCAATGCTGCAATGAGTTTTGCAGGCAAAAAATGTGCACACAAATGAGCATAAAACCATGTGCACACTTTAGTGCTCCTCCATTTAAATCACATTAATGAAGACATTAGCTATTGCTCCCTGAAACCGAAGGGTGCGTAGGCTTCATACATGGTTTCTTAACGCTGGAAATTTAACTCGTGATCAGAGCTGGAGTGACGTTACTTGGGCTAATATTAATCTCTGGGTCTGTACCTGGAGTTCATGGTATGAGGGCCCTGTATGCAAATGTATGCACATAAACCACAATTTGTGCACAAATCTTTTGTGCATGAAGCATGTTTTAAATGCAAAGAATATGATCTGTGCAAACATTTGTTTTTTTTTATCCATACAAATGTGTTTTGCACACATAAATCACTCTTTATAAGCAGAAGTCACAGTGCACACAGGGACGGTAACTTTCAAACCAGCATGTGGGTGCACTTTGGTACATGTGCGTCAGCGAACACCCAGATATGCGGCCATTTTATAACTTGTGTGCACATGTGCGCACACGTTATAAAATAGCATGGCTGTGCATACATGTGTACCCAATTTTAAGTGGGCGCGCAAATCCCGATTCTACTGCGTAAGTCAGGATATTTTATAGCAGGACGCACACCCATGCCATTGCAATTTCACCAGTTCGTCCACCAGTTCATCCAGTTAACAGCTAGGTCCTTCAAACCTGCCGGTTTGATAGCCTGCTCTCCCCTCAGTTACCCCAGATTGTTTAAACCCGGCAGAAATGGCTGGTTTTATATTTTTTTTAAACTTACACCTCCTCCTTAGTAGAAATAAACTTATGCGGCAGTGGACCTGGGCATGAGCATGGGTGCATAAGTATTTACGTGCACATCTCTTGGTCATGCCCCGAAATGCCCACAACCCGCCCAGACCACACCCCTTTTTGAAAGCAAGTGAGATATGCATGCAGTGGGAGATACGCATGCTTCTGGGTGGGTTTTAAAATTTGGTCAGTGATTGCAAGCCCGGCTTGTGCGCACAAACCCTAATTTATGCAGTGCCGAGCTTTTAAAATTCTCCTTAAAATCAGGTACATTTTGAAAAGGTTCTGCATGCAAAAAGGGCCACTTACTCGAGAATGTGGGTCGAACGCGTGCAGTGCTTATTTTAAAAAGATGTCACATATGCACATATGCGTGCAAGGGGGTGGAAAAGGGGTGGGGCGATGCCAAAGGTTCTGCGCATAAAACCGTATTTAAAACCGGCTGCCGCAACGCCTGACAGCCTGTTAGGCGCATATATTTACTGCTGCTCCTGAGGAGCTGTAAGTGTGCTAAAAGTCTCTGTTTAAGCCTAGGTCGATTGGGTGAGAGGTCTGGATCAACTGGGCAGAGTGCAGGATGAAGAAGCAGAGGGGTTCAAATGACATCGAAATGGACTGGGAAAAATGGTGGAGTAATGGGTAAAATTGGGAATGGCGAGCATGATTTAAAAAAAAAAAAACAAAACACTTTCCTGCACGCATTAAAGTCAACAAACCCTTAAGGAAGATACGCAGTTTACGTTTGCTTAAGTAACTGCTTAAAATTAGAAGCACACATATGCATGCTAGACGCATTTTAAATCATACATGCGTAAATGCGTGCATAATTTACAATTCCAGCGTATGTTTGCTTGTGTGCACATACCTGCATGTATGGACACCAGCTTGTTTAAAATTAGCCTGAACATTTTTTCGGTGCAGAAAATATGTTTTATGTGCCTAAATCATAATTAATATGCTCTAAGCAGATCTGTGCATATTTTCAGCTAAGTATGCTTTTTTTTTTTGTGTGTGTGTGTAACTCCTGATGTATTAGCTTATTGCATCAGGAGTTAATTTTCACCATGTGGGGAAAGAAAATGTGAGGCAAAATTTAGCTCAGGTTTTTTTTACTCCTGTTTTATTTCATTAGGGCCTACTCAAGTTGGAAGAAGTCAGTAAAAGTAGAAAACAACCAGGACTCTATGCAGTACTTTGTAATAAGGTGCCAGCGAGACAGTGCAGTCCATTTGATATTTTGTCAAAAGTATAGATAATGAGATGGCAAGAAAAAGAAGACCATTAAATAATTGTATGCAAATGCAGAACTCAAATGTGAAAAAGACCTTACATAAAAATACAGAGGTATGCCAGTAGATTATATCAGTCTGGCAAGAACTGCTCTACTGTACCTTACCTTTGCATTATTTGGCTAACGCATTGGAACTATATTGTTAAATGCAGCATCTCAGCTGTAACTGTTGGAGCTAATGAAATCAACAAAAGTTCACGTTCTGTAATACACTTCTTTATATTGCATTAGCAAAGATGATTAAATGAGACAATACTATCCTAATGCAATCTTTTTGTGGCTGGAGCTTTCCATTACTGTCTGAGTTCCTGTCCCACTATCAGTCTCATTTCTATTGATCGGGCAGTTAGGCCTATTCAATTATTCAATCTCAATCAATACGTTTAGATGCATGAGATGTAAACATTATGCCTCCCCTTTACCAGACAGAATTCATGCACCTGCATTTTGGGAAAACTGTTCAAGTTTCATACATAAAAACAAAATGCCAAAGGAAAAGGCAGCAGATAAAGGCCAGTTCGCCTAGCAGTCTGCTCACCCCCTATGTTTTAACCCTAATCTTTGCAATAATCTACATAGCTACCAATATACAGCTTCCTAGGTCCCCGTGGCCTTGCTGGAACTATCTGGCTACCAATTTCCTGCCGGCACCAACCTGGTTGGATTTTAAGAAGTTGCACCCTGCTAGTACTAACTCAGCTAACTGATGGCCTGCACTATCGCTAAGTCATGCTTCCTTCTCTGTCCATTGTTTTTTACTCATCGTTTCGCATTGCCTCTGCCCTAGGAGCAGAAGAGTGAGTTGTCTGCAATACTGCAAGCCCCCAACCCTGTTCCTATGCAGGGGATTTATTTTGTTTTATTGGTTGTTGGAGGTTTGTTTTGTTCATTTTTCTTAATGCGCGTTAATTTCCAATAGTGCACACTAAAACATTTTAGTGCACGTTATTGGCAGCGTTCACAAAAATTGCCCACCAGCCCTGCCCACCAAACTTCTATTTTAAAGTGCACCAACTCCACACACCTCTTCCTCCAGGCCATGCTCCAAAATGGCACCGGGTTCAGGTCAGCTGGCACCATTCTGAAGTACAGCACTGGAGGGGAAGGAATGACTTGCGATCACTTCAGAACCCTTTGGACCCCACTGTAATGGGATAAAAAGCAAGGAGGGAAAGGAGAATTTGAGGAGATGTGTGGGCTTGGGGCAGGGGTGTCTTTTTAAACATTTTGGCAGTGGATTTCAACAGTGAGGAGAGGAGGCATGGGTCTGGTTGATGTAAACAAAGCAAGAAAAAATGAATGAAATTTGTTGACATTTCCAAGTTCATTTGAAATGAAAGAGTATCCCTGGTTCTTCCCAAAGCATCAGATAAGAATCATTATGCCCATTTAGTCCGCACCAGAGACTCAAGCCAATCCATGACCTTTAACTCCTTACCACTAGGGATTCTCTGTGTTTATCCCAGGCTTTCTTGAATTCTATCACTGTTTTTACTTTTATCACCTCCACTGGGAGGCCGTTCCATGCATCCACCACCCTTTCCACGAAGAAATATTTTCTGACACTGCTCCTGAGTCTACTCTCCAGAGCTTTATACCTTCTATTAACTAGTCTCCAAGTCAGTTTAGTGATGGGTTGCATGATATATTTGCACTATTTGTTCATCTGTACATGTACAGTAGATGATTTGCTATTTTACAACTGAGGCAGACAAGTGAGTGAGTTGTAAAATATTAAAGAAAAGTAATCTACTACCACTGGCGTGGACAATACTAGAAAGCATAAGCAGAAGCGTCAAGATTCTTTGTGTTGCTTATGCCCAAACAAGTACATTTTAAAAGGAGCGTGCGTGCGCCCATAAACATGCTTATTGAGCACGTGAGCAAAGATACGCTCAATTTTATATCGTGCATGCAAGTATACATGTACCATTTAAAATATCCCTACCGTGCATGAGTGTTGGAGCCTTTATGAACATACTCACAAGTGACCGAGGGGGGGGGGGGGAGAGAGAGAGAGAGAGAGACTTAGTTTTTGGGTACTTGCCAGGTTCTTATGACCTGGATTGGCCACTGTTGGAAACAGGATGCTGGCCTTGATGGACCCTTGGTCTGACCCAGTATGGCATTTTCTTATGTTCTTATGTTCTTAGAGAGACTCTTTAGAGAGACAATCTGACACTCTATCAGGCTGATTCAGTAAGAGTCACGGGAGAGCGGAAGAGCGCCCGCTCTCCCGGCGCGCGCACAGGCCAGTCTCCTGTGCGTGCGATTCAGTATTTAAATGAGGGCCCGCGGTAGCTTGGCTGCACATTTTACTTAGTGAATCGGGCAGGAATAACTATTCGTTTTGGGGGGGTTGGACGCACGTTTTCGATGCGCTATTACCCCTTACTGAATACGGGGTAAAGCTAGCACGTCGAAAACACACATCCAAATGTGGGTTAACAGTGTGCTCCGCCGGAGCGCACTGTACTGTATCGGCCTGTAAATTTCTCCCACTGTAAGAGGGGCACTTTCAACTCAGGGTGGATTTTAAGGGAGTAGTGTTATAAGGGTCTACAGACCCTTGCACCCTAGGCAGAACAATGTAACACCATCCCCCTCCCCCCCCCAAACCCACCCTGAGTTGAAAGTGCGTCTCTTACAGTGGGAAATATAGAGTGTCAGATTGCCTCTTTAAACGAGTCTCTCTCTATCTATCTATATGGCGTGTGTTGCCATGTTCAGCCTTGCAAAATTTGGGGATTATGTGCGTAAGACTTGGCCACACCCCAGAACGCCCCTTTTCTGCTTCCTTATTCTTGACGAGCACACAGGTATGTATGCGTGTACTTCCTGGCTTCTTATAATTCACGATGCTTGCACGCGGCCCGCATACGCGTGTATGGAGCTGTTTTTCTGCGACCAACGCTTTTAAAATCTACCTGAAAGCTAGCAGAATGGATGGTGATGTGTCTGCCTGCCAAGCAGTTTTGTTGGAGACACAATGCCAGTCAATGTTGGAAAGATGCAAAGGGTAGACATAGACCTCAAAGTATAAGGGCTGGTGATCAGCACTCCTGAAGAACACCTCCAGATGGAAGGAAGAAGAAACAAAAAACAAAGAAAAGATTTTTGAAAGAGTAAACCTGCATCATTAAGAAAAATACTATTTTTTTTTTTTTTTGGTGCTGCTTGGTGCCAGTGGAGAGGAAAGAAATGAGATGAACCCCGTGCTCCTATCAGTGCCTTAAGGACACCTAACAAGAAGTCTTTAAATAGCCATAATGATGGAAGATGTCATCTGCATGGATGCTGAGGGGGCCAGCAAGAAGCTAGGAATGAAAGACAGGACAATCTGTGAGCTCACAGAAAATGAAACCATTACAGTAGTTAGATTTGTGTTAGTATATCTCCACAGAAGACATGCTAAGCATAATGTTAAACTTCTAGCTCCTAAGAATTAACATACAACTTATAGTTGCTGACAGAGTACATCTATTAAGTTAAGCTCGATCTTCAGTTCATATAGACATTTTTTTTTTTAAAGGCACTGTACGTGAAAAAATATAGGACCCAGGAAACAAATCGGAAGCCGATCAATAATGCCAAAAGCAGGAGGAACAGTAGTGATCGGTGTAAACAGGGATACTTTAGGGCTAAATACCAATAAAGTATCCCTGTTTACACCGATCACTACTGTTCCTCCTGCTCGTGAAAAAATATATACAGTATTTCAGTTGACAGGTAAACCAAATGATTACAATTCTCCTTTATGCGTCTCACTTGTATTTTATATTCACAGAGATATTCAGGTTGAAAGTTCTTAAAAGCAGCTCTTAAGCATCCACTCCATTATGAATCTATGTAAATCGCGGGGGGTTGGGGGGCATTGTGATGCTGAAGGAATCGCCCTGCTGCACAGAGAAGGTGAACAGAGCAATATAGCACAATGATTCAGGAATATTTATTTATTTATTTATTTATTGGTTTTTTTTATATACCGGAAGTTCCTGTATACAATATATTCTGGGATCAATATATTCTGGGATCAAGATTTACTTTCCGAGTAAATCTTATATAAATCAATATATATATTTATTTATATATATATTTATATATATATTTATATATATATTTATATATATATTTATATATATATTTATATATATATTTATTTATATATATATTAAATATATATATAAATAAATATATATATTTATTTATATATATATTTATTTATATATATATTTCCGAGTAAATCAATATATTCTGGGATCAAGATTTACTTTCCGAGAAGGGACATGGCCATATAAAAGGCTGCATAATAGTATTATTCCAAAACTTTACAAAATATGAGAAATGAAATATATTAGGAGAAAAAAAAGAAAGGAGACTAGGAAGGCCACAAGAGAAAAAAGTACAAGATACTGAAAAAGCTGATATTTTGGGCAATGCAGAAAACACTTCTGCTTTAAGTGCTTTCCTCAGTAATGGTTTCCTTTCATGCTGCATATAAGACAATGCAAGTCCTTATTAAATTAGGCCCTGAAATGGTAATAATTAGGATCGATTTAGGTATATATTTAGAAACAAGATGCTAATTTTTCCATCTCTCTTCCAAATAAATTTCCTGAACCAGAATAAGTTAAATCCCCAGATCCTGCTTCAGAAGAAGGAATGCATTGAGTTCTGAACTGCAAGAAGCTATGTTACAAATAAAATCTGAATTTTATTCTTCCTACACTCAGCATGAGGATGAAAAGAGGAAGGAAGGGCTCTCTCTTCTCACTCTTCTCCCAGTAGATTTCCTTGCAAATCTCTCTCCAGCCACATCTGAAGTGTTGAGGTCTGACTGTTCATGTCACCTATGTTAACAGTCACTGCTCAAGACCTTTGCCCTCAGGTCAGTGACTTGCTGTTATTCTATCACCAACCTGACCTATGATATACTAACCTAGATATATCTTACTACAGTCCTGTTTCTGAATTTCATATTTCAAAAAGAATGCCAATTTTGTGGCACCAGGACAGATGTTATAATACATTGCAAACAATGAACAGACTAAAGCCTGGATTCATCAAATCACAGTAAATAAAGTTGAAATACAGTGCATTTGCGGGCTGTGATAAAAAGATGGGTATGGTTAGCAAATAAAGGACATACCACACCTACTATGTAAATATCGCGTCACATGACACACTATTAAGTCACGCGTAATTTTTTTGTTTATATGTACACCAGCTTCCTACAGCTGCCTCTTTGAGGGTGTGTCAGGTACTGGAGAGAGAGGAGAGGAGGTGAATTGATTAGTGGGAGTTTAGGAGCTGAGTGAGTTGTCCAGTTTAGTGTTTTCATCTGTTTTCCTTCGCCTCTTGTCTGTGTGTGGAATTTTTATGCATTTATCTAGTTTGTCTGTCTGTCCCTTTGTTTGGAGGAGGAGTGAAGGATGAGTGGTGAGGAGTGCAGGAGTGCTGTGGTGAGTAGAGGTGAGGAGAGGCTGGATCATGGTAGGTGTGGGAAGAGAAGAGAAGCAAGGAGGGATGGGAGGAGGAGAGAAGAAAGAAGGGAGGAGAAGGGAGGGAGTGGTAGGAGAAGGGAGGAGAAGTAGAGAGAAGGGATAAAAGGAGGTGGGAGGGTGAAGGGGATAGGCAGGTGAGGTGGAGGAAGGAGGACGGCAGAGTAGGGCAAGACAGAGAGGACAGAGGTGTGGGGAGCTATCAGGGAAGGTGGGGAAGAAGGAAGGGAGGAGAGTGGGGAGTAGGAGCAAGGGTGAGGATAGTGCAACCTCTCCAGAAGTGAAAGTGGCAACCTGATCCTCTAGCAGCCAGGCAGCAGCTTGGCCATGTCTATGCACCTACAAATTTGCACAGGCGCAATGGAATAAAGAGGACTAGAGAGCAGGTAGTTCACCGCTACAGGGACATAAAGGTCCATTTAAAGAACAAGATGGAAAGCCAGAATAAATACATGCAGCAGACCTGAGGAGGAGCCCCTTGCCCAACTGTCCTCAGTGCGATGGAGGAGTGCTTGATTCAACGGCTGGGACTGGACGTGTTCGAGGGGATGGATGAGGCCCTGGACACCATACCAGCCAGGGCCAATAAGTCATATCACCTGTTAATGTGAAGTCTGCTGCAGATGTCCATACTTTTTTGAATGATGCAAAGTGCACATCTTATGCAAAACAGTACATGTGCACTTCTTAGCATTCGTACTTATGTCTTCTTCTTTGTTTCCACAGTTCTCTCCCAGGAAACCCCCGGTCCCAGCTGTGAAGCCCCAGGGACCAGCAGCACAGCTCTAGGTCTCAGTGGCACCTTTCAACTAAATGCTCTGACACAGTGGAGCGAGGATGAGGAGGCGCAGTAGCAGCAGTGTTATGGTTAAGCGGTGTTTGGGTAGATTCTTGGGTACTGTGGCAGATGACCACGCCTACGGGGAGGGGCCCCGTGGGGAGCCACAGTACTGGGCTAGACTCAGGATGCACAAAAACAGAATCAGAGCTTTTATTGTACAGCTTGAACCCACCAGAGATGGTAGTAGTGAGGTAGTCTGGATGTAGCAGTCTCGGGACCTTCGGCAGAGGGGACCCTTCTCATCCCGTTGGTAGAGGGGAATTCCGATGTAGGTTTCCCAGCAAGGTAATGCTGTAGATGAGACAGACGGAGTTAGATTACTCACTAGATGGTAGCTGTAGGTATGCGATTCCACCAGGCTGAAGTAGATGGTACTGGCACCGAGGCAGGGAGAGCAGGCCCTCGAGAAGCGAGTACCTGATCCCAGAAAGGCACCTGAAATAAAGCAGAGGGCCCCCGAGGAGCGGGTACCCAGCTTAGTCAGTACCCCGAAGGGCAGAGAGAAAGCTTCCAGCAGCAGCACGGAAGCAGCAGAGTAGCATTGACTGGCCGAGACCAATTGTTGATAACTCAACGAGCTAGCAAGTAAGGGCAGGCTAAATACCCGGATGGCGAGACATCATTTGAGGGGATGCCCCCGAGGTTCGCACCACAGCTGGAATAAAGATGAGGGTAGCGCGCACGCGCCCTAGTAGGATCTTGGGAGGAGCATGGTCGGAGGCAGCACCATAGCTATTCCGGGGACACCGGAGAGTGAGGCTTGCAGACGCGGCGGTAGCCGTTTTTCCAAGGTAAGCGGGAGGAGCCGTGAACAAGGTGAGGCAAACGGGGCAAAGCCGTCTAGGACCGATGGACGCAACAAGCAGCTGCTGCCATAGCAGCAGCAGCAGCTTTTACTTCAATCCTTTGGTCAGCCCTACTCCTTGATGCCAGCCTAAAACTCTCTGGCTTTATGGATGAAATTGCCTGCCATGGGAGCAACAAGCCCAGTTGTCACCTGCCTCCAGCATGCCTTGTGACCAGCGGGATGACCAAGAAAGCCAGCCAGCTCATCCCCTGAGCCTGGTGATACCAGCACTGGAGGCACAGACTGTACCTCAGTGACCCCTCCCCCCACACACACACTACCTGCAGCATTAGAAGTGGATCCTACAGTGCAGGCATGGCCTATATTTTCCTCATATATAGGCAGAGATGGTGCAGTTAAGCAGGGCTCTTATCAGTCCTTACCAACACCGTGCAGCAGCAAACAGCAGCTCATACTCAGGTCTTAACCACCATATTCACTTCAATAAATAATTTGACCACAATGGTCACCCAACTCATTAAACGTTTGACAGTAGGGATGTGAATCGTGTCCTCGATCGTCTTAACGATTGATTTCGGCCGGGAGGGGGAGGGAATCGTATTGTTGCCATTTGGGGGGGTAAAATATCGTGAAAAATCGTGAAAAATCTAAAAATCGAAAAATCGCAAAACCGGCACATTAAAACCCCCTAAAACCCACCCCCGACCCTTTAAATTAAATCCCCCACCCTCCCGAACCCCCCCCCAAATGACTTAAATAACCTGCGGGTCCAGCGGCGGTCCGGAACGGCAGCGGTCCGGAACGGGCTCCTGCTCCTCAATCTTGTTGTCTTCAGCCGGTGCCATTTTCCAAATGGCGGCGAAAAATGGCGGCGGCCATAGACGAACACGATTGGACGGCAGGAGGTCCTTCCGGACCCCCGCTGGACTTTTGGCAAGTCTCGTGGGGGTCAGGAGGCCCCCCACAAGCTGGCCAAAAGTTCCTGGAGGTCCAGCGGGGGTCAGGGAGCGATTTCCCGCCGCGAATCGTTTTCGTACGGAAAATGGCGCCGGCAGGAGATCGACTGCAGGAGGTCGTTCAGCGAGGCGCCGGAACCCTCGCTGAACGACCTCCTGCAGTCGATCTCCTGCCGGCGCCATTTTCCGTACGAAAACGATTCGCGGCGGGAAATCGCTCCCTGACCCCCGCTGGACCTCCAGGAACTTTTGGCCAGCTTGTGGGGGGCCTCCTGACCCCCACGAGACTTGCCAAAAGTCCAGCGGGGGTCCGGAAGGACCTCCTGCCGTCCAATCGTGTTCGTCTATGGCCGCCGCCATTTTTCGCCGCCATTTTGGAAAATGGCGCCGGCTGAAGACAACAAGATTGAGGAGCAGGAGCCCGTTCCGGACCGCTGCCGTTCCGGACCGCCGCTGGACCCGCAGGTTATTTAACTCATTTGGGGGGGTTCGGGAGGGTGGGGGATTTAATTTAAAGGGTCGGGGGTGGGTTTTAGGGGGTTTTAGTGTGCCGGCTCACGATTCTAACGATTTATAACGATAAATCGTTAGAATCTCTATTGTATTGTGTTCCATAACGGTTTAAGACGATATTAAAATTATCGGACGATAATTTTAATCGTCCTAAAACGATTCACATCCCTATTTGACAGAGCCTGCATCCATGCCATCCCCATCCTCTAAGGAGTCTACTCCATGCAGCAGTCCCTGGTTCTTAGGACAGCCCAGGCTTAGACCGCCAAAAAAATGTCACACCACAAAAAGCCCATGGAAGGAAAAGGCCCATAAGGCACACAGTTGTAAAGACTCCAAAAATTCACTCAAAGATGACTTGACCAAACAAGCCAGGCCTGTCCTCTATAAAGAGTTCCTGTGCCCGCCAAATGGAAAAAGTCTGCTGGGTCTGTCCTGACTACAGAGTTCCTGTGCTAGCTAGTTTGAAGAAGCCTGATGGGCCCATCCTGACTATAGAGTTCATGTGCCAGTTTGATGGTCTACTGTCTGCCTGTGTTGTGCTGCTGCTTACTTGTTATGCCCTCCTCTATGCTTTGACCATAGTCCTGCCTACTTGATGCAGTCTACAGTCAAGGTCTTGCTGGTGTCACTTCTCATCATGTCTCATCTCCTGGACCTGCTGCTGGTGTCTCTTCTCATCCCATCCTGCTACTGTCTCCATGCTGCTATCTCATCTCCTGGGGCTGCTGCAGTCTCATCTCATCTCATCTCATCCAGCTGCTACCTCCACGCTACACTCTGCAGTCCTGGTCCTGCTGCCTCCATGCTGCGCTCTCTGATCCTGGTCCTGCTGGCTGCTACTTGCACTTTGTTGCCATGGCTCTTTTGCAGTCCCTTTTCAGTGCACTCTTTCAACATGGACTGTCTGGGCATTAACTTGCCATTATATTGTTGTGCTGGCATCAACTCTAACATTGGAGCTGAACTATAGCTATTGGATTGCCACTTTCATTTTCTAGGTTCTTTGCAGAAACCAGCATTTTACTTAATGCATATGTATATGTCATGTTGCCATTTGTAACAATTCATGTACATGTCTCCACAAAATGTGCTGGTAATTTCAGCTACAATGTCATGTGCTATTTGATATCTTGTCCATGCAGAATGTGATTACCAAAGTAGTTGAATTGCTTTGAATGTTGTGACTATAAATGTTGTTTAATAAAGTGATCACATATTTTGAAACTTAACTGTCTGGGGTGTCTTTTTATTGTGTGGTTTCTGTCTTAAGGATTGACTAGGTTAGAGGTTTGGGACCCAAATGATCCTGCATGCTAAAGTGCCATTGACCATTCCAACTAGGCATATTTCTAACATGCAAGACCATGTGGCCTAGGCCTTAAAAAGGAAAGCTCATTGTATGCTCCCAAGGAAGATAGCCAGATCAAAACATTAAAACTCCTTACTGTGCAGCTTCACAAGTGGCTCGTGTTGCTTTTTCCAGAGAGCATACTCTTAGTAACTACTGGGTACATGGGCATGTGTGTGAAATGGCACTACCTAACTAGTGTTCACCTCCATATGCTGTCCAGTGGAATAGGTGTAGAAGAACTAGGCTAGAGGTGATGTAATAAGGCATTCACTCCGTTGGTGACCAATAGGTTGTATAGCTATGCTAATGTCATAGTGCAGCTATAACAAACCATTGGCCTCTTCCATTGTGAAGATATATCACCTCTGACCAAACAATGGACCTTCTCACTGGGTCTAGCACCTAATCCACAATAGGACACTACCCCCCCCCCCCCCCTATCCCATGACCTTTTAATTTTCTAAGAAGTCTCTCATGAGGGACTTTGTCAAATGCTTTCTGGAAATCCAGATATACTATATCAACTGGCTCACCTTTATTCACATGTTTATTTATACCCTCAAAAAATGTAGCAAATTGTGAGGCAAGATTTCCCTTGGCTAAATCCATGTTGGCTTTGTCCCATTAAACTATGCTTATCTATATGTTCATAATTTTGTTCTTTATGATAGTTTCTACCATTTTGCCTGGCACAGACGTCAGACTCACTGGTCTGTAGTTTCCTGGATTATCCTTTGATCCCTTTTTAAAAACTGGTATTACATTGGAAACCCTCCAGTTTTCAGGTACCATAATTTGTAAACTATCAGTAAAATCATCTATAGTACCTGAAGTCCCCAACTAGATCAGAGGGCTGTACAAACAAGTGAAGAAAGTAGGAAAACCTGACTTGCCTTGGCCATACTGAAGTGATGAGAATCATTTTCAACCAATCTTCGATAACCTTCTGAACCATTTGTGCAATCAGCAGAATGGGTGGAAATGCTTACAGAAGACCTGTATTCCATTGACTTAGGAATGTGTTCAGAGCTAATTTGTATCTGCTTGGAAATACAGAACAGAATTTTCCAATTTTCCTGTTGGTCTCTGTTGCAAATATATTGAGGGTGAGGAGGCCCCAGAGTGTCCACCACCCACTGATCCAGGGACCACTCAAGAAGCTGAAGGATCCTGCTGAGATGGTCCACCAAATGTCAGTAACTCCTGGGAGGTATGTCACCTGAAGATGAGCTCTGTAATCAATGACCCAGTTCCATATCCTGACATAGGGTCCAGGACATTGTACCCCCTTGTTTTTTTCACATAGAATATCGTTTCCTGATTGCCCATCTAAATTACCATTTTTTCCCTTCCAGAAAGTGAGAATATGGCTTTAAAGCATAACCTGTTACTCTTAGCTCCAAGAAACTGTTTTGGAAAGAGCATTCTACCAAGGACCAGGCTCCCTGTGTCTAGAAGAGGCTGGTATGGGCTTCCCATCCCTTGGTGGAGGTGTCAGTGATGAACAAGAGCTGGTATGGAGGGTCTTGTATAGAAAGTCCTATTTCGAAAACATGTGGGTCCAGCCATCATCGGGTGTCAGCCCAATGGTATGGAAAAGCAATTGGTGCAGGTGATCCTTCTGAAAATGGAGACAATTTTAATCCTCTCATATCAAGATGCATCAGAGGGACCACATTTATTGATGGTGCCATATGTTCTAGGGCGATCAGGACAGACCTGGCTGAGGCTATTTCTCTCTATAAGAAGACTTGTGCTGACTTTCACAAATGTTCTGTTCTTGCCCCCAGGAAAAATGCTTTTTCTTTCACTGAATCTATCCATGCTTCAATAAACTGCATCGGTACCAGGTTCGACTTGACAAAATTGATTGTGAATCCCTTGTATGGTCATTCCCAGGGACTCCAGAACATCTGCAAGAGAATGAGCCATCACTAGAAAGTTGTCCAAGTATGGAAAGACTCAGATCCTTCTCCAATGTAAGGGGGCGGCCACCACCAGGCATTTTGTGAATACCTTCGGGACAGTAGTCACACTCCACTGTCTGGAGAATCCAGCAGTCCCTAATGATTGCTCCCCACTCCTGAAGTAACAGCTGGATCCTTCACCCGATCAGTGGAAGAGATGGGGAGTTGGGTCCCAGATTCATCAAAAGTCAGTCCCAATTTAGCTGAAGACTGTTTTAGAAGGGTTTTTAAAAACATTATTTTTATACAAATCAGGCAACATACACAGATTCATATATCTAGATCAATTACATATCAGAACATCACTATACAACAGGTGAAAGATCATACAATCTCCTTGAACAACCTTACAAGAAGTGGTAAAATAAAAGCAAATGTTCTCTAGTCCAACACAGAACATTACACATCATTATGAATGCAGTTCCAGTATGACCCTGTGGGAACAAGAGGTGATTCCCATAGGCTTGGAGGCAGAAATTCAATCTGACTCTAGCCTTTCTTAAAACATACTCTTTAAGCTTCATTCATATAGACAACAGTAGACTGACTTTATCTTCAGTCTACTCTCTCTACTCACAGTTGTGCTGCTTCCTCTCATCTCAGTGTTTGGACAGTGTTATGCACAGGAGCTGCCTTCCTCCCAGAGAACTGGGCCTGGGCTGATTATCCCCACCTGGATCCCAGCTCTTATTCCCCAGTCTCTAGGTACACCCTCTGAGCTCCACCTGCCCCGCAGGATTCCGCCCATACCCCAGTCTCTAGGTACACCCTCTGAGCTCCACCTGCCCCGCAGGATTCCGCCCATACCCCAGTCTCTAGGTACACCCTCTGAGCTCCACCTGCCCCGCAGGATTCCGCCCATACCCCAGTCTCTAGGTACACCCTCTGAGCTCCACCTGCCCCGCAGGATTCCGCCCATACAGCATGTACTCCTTAGGGAATTTAAGGTGGCCCAAGCACCTAGCCTGGTCCTGCACCAGTAGAAAGAGGAACACTAGGGGCGCTGCCTCACAGGCCCCCAAATCTTAGCTTATCTATCTGCTTGTTCCCTTACAGAATAAGCGATCTTCTCAATTAAAGCTATTTCAGACAATTATTTTATTCACTGTTTCACCACAGGGACCTGATTACAATACAATGCTATCAATAAAATGCTACAGTGAATCTAGCTGCATGCACATAATGGTTAACAAGGATTCAGTCTTTATTAGTCAATATATCCCTATCCTCTTCTCAGTATCCTAACAAGCAAAGAGTATAGGAGACAGACAAGTCCTTTTTAAGAATACCTTTCATTTTTCTCTCAGCCATGAGGGAAAATAGCTGAACCTCAGGGCAAGACCATCACATATGTAAATAGGACCCATCCATCCCACAACCCTGCCAACAAAGGGTTGAAGCAAACTGAGAAAATTAAGTGAAAAATAATGGAAACCTATGTCTATGGTGCAGCAGTCTCACCATCAGCTCCACCCTTCTCACACATATGGATACCGAATGTGCCTCAGGGATCTGTATTGGGACCCCTACTTTTCAATATATTTATAAATGATCTGGAAAGAAATACGAGGAGTGAGATAATCAAATTTGCAGATGACACAAAATTGTTCAGAGTAGTTAAATCACAAGCAGATTGTGATAATTTGCAGGAAGACCTTGTGAGACTGGAAAATTGGGCATCCAAATGGCAGATGAAATTTAATGTGGATAAGTGCAAGGTGATGCATATAGGGAAAAATAATCCATGCTAACATTACACAATGTTGGGTTCCATATTAGGTGCTACAACCCAAGAAAGAGATCTAGGTGTCATAGTGGATACTGGATAACACATTGAAATTGTCGGTTCAGTGTGCTGTGGCAGTCAAAAAAGCAAACAGAATATTGGGAATTATTAGAAAGGGAATGGTGAATAAAACGGAAAATGTCATAATGCCTCTGTATCACTCCATGGTGAGACCGCACCTTGAATACTGTGTACAATTCTGGTCGCCGCATCTCAAAAAAGATATAATTGCGATGGAGAAGGTACAGAGAAGGGCTACCAAAATGATAAGGGGAATGGAACAGCTCCCCTGTGAGGAAAGACTAAAGAGGTTAGGACTTTTCAGCTTGGAGAAGAGACGGCTGAGGGGGGATATGATAGAGATGTTTAAAATCATGAGAGGTCTAGAATGGGTAGATGTGAATCGGTTATTTACTCTTTCGGATAGTAGAAAGACTAGGGGGCACTCCATGAAGTTAGCATGGGGCACATTTAAAACTAATCGGAGAAAGTTCTTTTTTACTCAACGCACAATTAAACTCTGGAATTTGTTGCCAGAGGATGTGGTTAGTGCAGTTAGTATAGCTGTGTTTAAAAAAGGATTGGATAAGTTCTTGGAGGAGAAGTCCATTACCTGTTATTAAGTTCACTTAGAGAATAGCCACTGCCATTAGCAATGGTAACATTGAATAGACAGTTTTTGGGTACTTGCCAGGTTCTTATGGCCTGGATTGGCCACTGTTGGAAGCAGGATGCTGGGCTTGATGGACCCTTGGTCTGACCCAGTATGGCATTTTCTTATGTTCTTATGTTCAACAGAAATCAGGAAATCTTCTTTCCAAATCTCCATAAATTGGTGAACTCTATCTATAACCTGATCCGTGACCATCAAACATTTATAAATATATGACAATGCCTTTCCTTTAATCCCTTTATTGCTAAGAAATTTTTCAATAGCAGTGGTTTACCTGGGAACACCCCCTATGTACAACCCTATCCAGTGATTCCTGCATTTGCAAATAAAAAGAATGGGTTTCCAAACTTCTCCTAAAAGCCTCTATCAGTTCAGTGAACATAGCTTACCAATCATCCCTCTACATCTGCCAAATAAACTGTAACTCCTGCTGCTGCCAATTACCTATTACTGGGAAGAAACAGTAGTAAGAAATCTTAAGGTTCTTTGCCAAAGGTGAACTTGGGAAAAAACCTTAACACTGAAAAACCAATACACTCTCCATTAAATACTCATAGAATGGGATAAGATGAGGGTTCTTCCTCAGTACTTTCCGCACCTCTACCAAAAAGCTAGGCATTTTTAATAATAAAGCTAATTTGAAACCCTCTATCTGCGTTCTTTCCAACCGGTCTCACCCCATAGGAGTATCAGAACTTAGCCATCCCTAATACATATGACATGCTCTGCCCAATACCACCTTGGAATATCTGGCAATCCCTTGCCCCGCTTGCCTTTAGGGCTATATAACATTTGCATAATTATATACGCCACCCCATTATGTGGAATGAAGTTGCACATTAAACTAGCCAAAGAAGTAAACAAGGCATGTGGCACTCTTCATGGAACATGTTGAAATAAATACAACCTAGGCAAAATACACATCTTGAGCAAATTAATATGTCCAGCCCTAGAAATGAAAAGATCGATCCAGTACTTCAATCCTTCCATATTTTATCTAACACGGGAGTATAGGTAAGCTTATAAAGATTACTAGACTGCAGCCATATCCAGGTAACTAAAACCTTCCTAAACCTTGGCATATGCACAGTATCACCAATAAGAAGCAAATTAGATTTTGCAAAATTAATCTGGTAACCCAACACCCCAACATATTCCTCCAATAAAGCCTTCAAACTTGGACCTGAGACATCTAGGCAAGTCAGATATAACAAAATATCATCTGCATACAAGGAGATGTTATATTCCACATCCTCAATTTTAAAGCCTGAAATCCAAGCTCAATAGCTTATGCAAGGATTCTATAGCCAAATTAAAGAGAAGAGGGGATACTGGACAACCCTGTGTAGTATCATTCTCAATAACAAATTGACATTATTTATTTATTTATTTATTTTTAATTTTTATATACCAATGTTCCTGTAAAGTATACATATCACACCGGTTTACATTGAAACATCATTCACTTGAACACATGATCTGAGGGATATATACATCTCAGGATTTTAGGCAAGTGGGCTCTGGGCCAAGGTGAGAGATGGTACCGCCCACAGGGAGGAGGCGAGGTCTCAGCGGATGTCAGACACAGCTGTGGAACAGAGTCTTTATTAGAGAGATAGAGAGGCACTGCCTATGAAGTGGGGAGTGCAGGAGAAAGACACAGAGTCTGTGCGATGCGGTATACCCAAGGGGAATACCTCTGTAGTGAAGATCCAGCGACGGTCCGCGGAGCGGGGTACACCAATGAGGCTCCTCAATAGAGATGATACAGTAGTGATCCGTGGAGCAGGGCACACCAGTGAAGGGTCCTCAGAAGAGAAGATACGGTAGTGGTCTGCAGCGCGGGATACACCGATGAGGGTTCCTCACTTAGAGATGACATGGTAGTGGTCCGCAGCGCGGGGTACACCGATGAGGGTTCCACACTAGAGATGGTATGGTAGTGGTCTGTAGAGCGGAGGTACTCACAGTAGCGAATGTTCCAGGAGAAACCCTGGGGAACGAGGCAAGCAGTAGTCCAAGGCAAAAGGCCCTCCGAGGAGCGGATAGCCAGAGACGAGGAAGAGCCCCCAAGGAGCGGGTACCCAAAGTGTCTCATGCCAAAGTAGCAGGAACTGGAACGGGAAGTCCATAGTGAGCGAAGCGAATTCAGCAATGAGGGAACTCGTTGCCAAGTCGAAAGTAGGCAGGGCCAGCCGGCTTAAATGTCCTGGAAGGAGGACGTCATCCGGAGGGGATGACCCCGAGGTTCCCGCCATGACATGCTTAAGACTGGCACGCGCGCGCCTAGGGGATTCCAAGGGCAAGATGGCGATCGGCAGCATCCGCGGCATCCAGGGAGACCCAGAACAGTAGGCAGGTCAACGATAGCTGGCGGAGGCCGTAAGTCTTCCCAACGGAGTCAAAGCTGCAAAGAAGGAGGTGAGCAACAGCAGTCGTAGCCGTCTGCGACTGACGGGCATAACAGTACCCCCGCTTCTAAAGGCCCCTCCCAGGGGGTTTTGGTTTTCTTGGGTGAGAAGTATGGAACTGTTTGATCAGCTCTTTATCGAGAATATTGACTGCGGGCTCCCCGCTGTTCTCTTCAGGGCCAAATCCTTCCCACGAGATTAGATATTCCCAACACTTTCCGCGATTCCTCATGTCTAAGATGCCCTCAACTTGATACGTTATATCCACTTCAGTGGCCAGATGTTGGGGTTCAGGTGGTCTCAGAGAATTTAGACAGGATGAGCGGTTTTAATAGCGAGATGTGGAAGACATTATGGATCTTGAGCGAAGTGGGTAGACGAAGGCTATAAGTGACCGGGCCCAGCCAGCGAAGTACGGGGGAAAGGCCCAATGTATCTGGGAGTGAAGCGAGCTGAGCGCATTTTCAAATGAATAAAAAGCGGGTGCTGAGCTACACTTTGTCTCCGGGGTTCAACTGAGGAGCTGCCCGATGATGGCATCGTAGAACTTCTTTGCTTTCTGACCAGCTTGCTATAGAAATTGTTTGGTGTGTTCCCAAAGTTGGTGTAACTCTTGTGCAGAAATCTGTGCCGCCGGTGATGAAACAGACAGGGGTACTTGTAAGAGGAGGCAGAAGCTGGTGTCCGTATACTCTTTGGAAGGGCGAAGATCCAGTAGAAGCAGACTGGTGGGAGTTTAAGGCAAACTCGGCCCAGGGTAGTAAGTCGGAGCAGTCATTCTGCCGAGAGTTCACATCTGCCCGGAGAAACTGCTTTAGGGTATGGTTCGTCCTCTCAGTCTGTCCATTAGATTGCGGATGGTAGGCTGATGTGAGGTCCAAGGATATGTCAAATTTTTTGCATAATGACCTCCAGAACTTCGCCGTAAATTGAACCCCCTCAATCAGAGAGTATATGTCTCGGGAGTCCGTGGAGGCGAAAGACGTGGTGAATGAACAATTTCACCAACTCTGGGGCCGAAGGTAGACCAGGTAAAACCACGAAGTGAGCCATCTTCGAAAAGTGGTCCACGGTGACCCAAATGGTGTTGTTGCCACTGGATGGGGGTAAATCCACAATGAAATCCGTGGCTATATGTGTCCATGGCTCACTAGGTTCAAGAAGAGGTTAAAGTAGCTCCCAAGGGCGGCCTGCCGGCAGCTTCTGCCAGGCGCAAGTGGGGCATGATTCTACATATGCTTGAGTGTCTTTTTTCATGGTTGGCCACCAGTAGAATCTCTGGAGAGTGGAAAGAGTTCTAGCTTGTCCGGGGTGGCCTGGGAGCAAAGAATCATGCGCCCAGCAGAGGATTTTCTTTCTGAGTGGTTGGAGAACCACCATTTTCCCAGTGAGGATCTAGACGTGTATTCCAGTCCACTCAATCACTAGAGGCTCCAGAATATTAAGAAGACAATAGACCTCTTTCCTTGGGTCTTCTGTTCTTCTGGGCTATAATGTTCGATCTCTTCACCAGCTTCTCCAAAAACTTAGAGTAAGATTCCTCTGGCAGTGATGAATGGCCTGGTAAGTTAGATAGAGGATTGGATGAGATCCCTGTCAAGCTCTCATCCGAAACCAGGATGTGAGGAATGTCTTCTCAAGATCCTGAATCCAAAACTGGTTCATTTTTCTGAACAAAGGGACCAGGCATTCATCAGACAGGATTCCATGATTAGACTTCTGGTGGCTCCCACAGTCTGAATTGAGGCTTCTGATGGTACTCTTGACTTGAGGTTTGGGAAGAAGAAATGAGAAGGTGCCAGCAGTAATTTCCAAATCATAAAGGAAGAAGGTGTCATCGACAGTGCTGAGGTCTTCTGCATCGAGGGTGGAGCTGTCTTCGGCAAATGTGCTGTTCTGGTGCCAAGGTCCTCAGCACTGATTTCAGCATCAACAATGGCGAGGTCTTAGAGTAGGCATTAATTGCTGAGCACTGTCAAAAGTTGTACAGAAAAGCAGAAAATACTGCTTTCTGTACATCTTCCTACTTAATATCATTACAGAAGGAGGAACAAAATCTTAAAACAAATTTTTAAAAAGTTTTAAAAAAGTGCGGTCACGTTTAGGAAACGGACGCTTAGTTAACAAATGTCCATTTCCTGAACCCCTGGCTGTGCGCCGATTAGGAAAACAGACGTCAATAAATTTGGCATCCATTTTTTAAACCAGCGGACAGCCGACAACTCGCGGGCTCCTGTTATCAAGGAGGCACTAGGGACACGCAACCCCTAACTTAAATATTGCATGGCGCCCCCAGGAGGGGTGCCTGGGGGTGCGTTAGGAAAGCAGGCAATGAGTGTTCAGCACCCATTTTCAGTGCATTTTAATTGCATCAGCCCCAAGGAGAGGTGAGCTATTGTTGGTTTAAGAATGGGAATTTATATGCTCATCTACCCAAAGGAAAACAATTAGATAGAATGGATGGCCTAATTTGTTCTTCGCTACTGTCATTTACCGTGTTACTATGTAACTAAAGAGCATGCTTATTCATATCAGCCTAATGTATGTCTATGAAGATCTTCTTTCAATATCCTGGGAACTGTAAATAGTACTGGACTAGCAACCACCAGGAAGGAAAAGAAGAGGACTAGAAGCAAAGCATATCAAATTCTTTTTTTTCTTAGAGCAGATCCTGCTTTGGGCTTCCAGCTCAACTGGAGCCAGCATCTGTTGGGCTATGGTGCCATAAGTCTTCACACATAGGGGTACATTTTCAAAAACAGCGAGCACGCGTACTTTTGTTCACGCACCACGCGCGAATAAAAGTACGCTAGATTTTATAAGATACGCGTGTAGCCGCGCGTATCTTATAAAATCCGGGGTCGGCGCTCGCAAGGGGGTGCATATTTGTGCAACCTGCGCGCGCCGAACCCGGCGTGCGCTGCCTGTTCCCTCCGAGGCCGCTCCGAAATCGGAGCGGCCTCGGAGGGAACTTTCCTTCCGCCTCCCCTTACCTTCCCCTCCCTTCCCCTACCTAAACCACCCCGGCCCTATCTAAACCCCCCCCCCACCTTTGTCGGCAGATTTACGCCTGCCAGAGGCAGGCGTAAATCTGCGCGCACCAGCGGGCTGCTGGTGCGCCATCACCCGACCCGGGGGCTAGTCCGGAGGGCTCGACCACGCCCCCGGGCTGGCACCACACCCCCGCCACACCTCCCACCCCGCCCCGAAATTCGTGCCGCCCGCCCGACACGCCCCCTTTGCGAAGCCCCGGGACTTACGCGCGTTCCAGAGCTTGCGCGCGCCGCCAAGCCTATGCAAAATAGGCTCGGCGCGCGCAAGGGGCTTTTTTAAGGGGTACGGGCATAACTTATGCGTGTAACCCTTTTAAAATCCGGCCCATAAATTTCTGTTTTGAACCTCAAGTGATTTGTCATTAAAATTGCTGCTCAGTTTTTGATATACATTACAAAGAAATGTAAAAGAGTCTGTGCAATATAAAGCCTGTGCTCTGTATCTCTCCATTACGGAAAGACGTGACTCTGACCAGGTCTAGTTTGCTATGTACTATCAACACAGGAAATATATTTAACATAATAATAATAATAAAATAAAATAAACTGCAAAGATTGTACAAACCCTACCCCCACCTTCCTTACATCTTCACCCCTGTTTGCCACTTGCTTGCTGCAGGAAGTAATTGTTACCAGAATTGCAAAGAGTGTTATTGCATTTCCTTCATTAGAACTGATATCTTTACCGAACACCAAATCCTATGAAAGAAACCTGCAAAGGGAAACCCAGATAAGAGGCCTAATTATTTCACATTCCATTCTTTCCACTCCCCCTCCAAATCCACACTCCCCCCCCCCCCCATTTGAATGTCAGGCAGAAGACAAAGCAGAATGCTGGGTGCCCCTAACACAAGGAGCATCACAGAGGACCTGAAAGGGACGCTCTTTGTCGCTGTAATTGTGAATATTTAGATGCACCTTTTCCCTCGGAATTTCCCCTACGGCATGCTAAGCCAATGTTCCCTCCTGTCAATCAACATTACTTTGCTTTCAAAAGAAAAGACCTAGTGTCTTTCTTGTACTTGCAAAAAAAAAAAAAAAATCATAATCAGTTATGCTTCGATAATGAATAATAATGAAGGGGACAGAGGACCATAAACCACTTAGCCCATGCTTTATCCTGGAATTGACCTGCCTGCATCAGGACCATTTTATATTGCGTGATTGTGGGTACGTGTATATGTGCGTGTAGAGAGAGCGTGAGAGTTATGAAATGCAATGTATTTATATATCTATAAATAGATAGATAGATAATTGATCCCTGGTGCCTCTGGATTGTATTATGTATTTTCAGCAGACTAGGAATCTCTACTAGCTCCTGATTATCTGGTTGAAATGTGTCCTTTTGCTGCTTAGATGCTTACAGTGATACTGGTGCTATTACAATCATTTTGAGTTACAAGAGCATCCAATTTAAATGGCTTTAGAAGTGAGAATCTGGAGATGCACACAATATAAGGCAATGTGCCCAGGTGGAGGGAGGTCACAACAAGTAGATTGTCAGTGTTAACTGGATTCATCAAAATATATCAACTTACCAGTTTCTTGGCTCTATCACCTCTTTTGGTCTTACTCCTAGGTCTTTCTTGTTTTACTTTAAGGTATTTTATTTTTTTTCTATTTTTATACTTTTTATTTGAAATCAAAATTGCCCACCTTTTAAAATGAGACATTAAGGTGATAACTTTCAAACTGGCACATGGGCGCACATTTAGCCCAGGTGTGTCAGTGCGCGCCCAGGGACGCAGCTGTTTTATAACTTGCACGCGTATACGTGCGCATGTTATAGAACGGCCGGTTCACTTTCACGTGTGGGCCATATTTTAAGTGGCCACGTGCATGGGTGCGCAAATCCCACTTCTACATTATAAGCTGGGGGACTTTAAAAGGGACGCGTGCCCACGCCCTTACCAGTTTACCAGTTCATCTACCAGTATGCCCAGTTAACAGTTAGGTCCTCTAAACCCCCCTGGCATGATAGCCTACACTTCCCCCAGACTCTTTTATTTTATAACTTACACTTAATTTTTCTGTTTTTCTGTTCCATGTAAACTGGATTGATTTGTATTTCTTACAAGAACTTCGGTATATAAAAATCCTAAATAAATAACTAAATAACAGAAGTAAAGTTATGCGGCAGGGGACCTCGTTGCCGGGACTCGTAATTATTTACATGCACATCTCAGGACCAGGTCCCGCCCAGACAATGCCCACTCCCTGCCCTTTTTTTGGAAACTTTTCAGCTGCACGTGCAGCGAATGTTATGTGCATATCTTGGCGCTTTTCAAAATATGGTTGGTGCGCACGAGCCCGACTTCTTCGCACATCCCCTAACTGGTGTGTGCAACAGGTTTTTAAAATTCACCTTTAAAGTCATAATAATGTGGGTTGGATGTTGTAAATATTTTTCCCACACCCACAAAATGGAAGCCCCCTTCCCCCATATATCTGACCCTGTATTTTGTTTTGTAATAGGATTTCCACTCAGTGTTAGTGATAAAAGATGTACAAAAAAGGGTCAAACTTAAACCAGACAAATTTGGATGGCAATTAAGCACAGCTGGCTTGAAACATGCTGAAGCCCCCAAGCTGTGTCACATTTAGGAGACCCCTAGCATTATAAAAAAAAAATGTAAAACTTGAAATTTAGTACTATTTTTGTATTTAGAGGGGTTCTAAGCTATAACGGTTAGCTCATTCTTAAATCCAGTGCTGCATTTAGGCATTTCCTCCAGATCCAGTGAGAAAAGCTGTCTGGTTTTTGCTGGTAGATTTGGAGAAAATTTGAAAGAGATCAGAAAAATCCTAAACATTCGATTCGGACCTTTGAACTATCCAAAGCAGATCTGCTATCCTAATGAACTTCGCTTTGAACTGATAATAAATCAGCAGCAGATTTGAAAAATTTGTTTCATGGAGCTTTGTTGGTACTAAATCGATGAAATGTTGAACTTCTTCCAGGTTGGTTTAATTGTCTGATGAACCTGCTTTGAAGACACTCACACGTCTCTGTTATTGACTAGGGATGTGCAAAGCTCTTTAAAAGAGGTCTGGCCATCCGGCTACTACCAGCTTGTGAAAAATCCAGGCAGTTGATTTGATGGGAAGTTGCAAAATAAAAACTCTACCTTTAAAAACCCAAATCAGGTTGCATGGAACTGATGGACCTTTCTTCTGATCTTTTTTTCCAGATCACTTCAGATATTTGCTCTGCTACTTCTGAGTCTCCAAGGAAAAACTATCCCCAGTGATTTATTTTTTTTTTTTTGGGGGGGGGAGGTGCAGAAGCAGTGCAGATCTGCATTTCCCATCACCTATAATCAGCATGAAATTCTCCAGATCTGAGATTTTCAGCCATCGGTTCACATATCCTCGTTATTCACTTATTTTAGAGCACATGCCTTTGAAATATAAATATAAATGGGAAAGATATAAACTAGTTTTTAAAGATTTTATGGGTTTTTTTTAAGGATGTTTTGTGGATTTGATTTTATGATTGTTTTCATTTATGCTCTGCATTAGACCTATTTTATATGTATTTATACTGTTGTTCATTGCTTTTAGTATTGCTATGAAACTGTCTTTTATAAATCTGAACAAATAAGTATTCTGAAAACTGCAGCTTTCTCAAGCTACTGTTTTGAAGGCGTCTTACACCAGTGCTATTAACTCTTCCTTTTGCGGGTGCTGTAATCTGAAGCTATTCTGCTCATGGTGTAATACTGCTGTCCATCACAAGGGGTGAACATACAGCTGTATCACACCACCATCCACAGGGACTCCAATCAGTTTTATTTCTAGGGAGTCGAAAGGTCCCACACATCTGCATTTGTAAGCATTTTTTTATTTTATTTTTTTTTGGGGGGGGGGGAAGGGCGAATTTTTCAGAATTAAAGACTAATGAAAAGTTAACAGTTTTATAAGAAAAGTCATTGACAAATAAAACACATTAAAATTAAAACTCTTCTGAAGTCAGATTAGCTGTAGCCAAGGTTCATTAGTCACCTCCCATCAGGGAGTACAGTGGAGGGGGGGGGAGGGGGGGCAAAGCAGCATCTCCCCCCCCCCCCCCCCCCCCCCCCTCCTCCCATCAGCCGATGCCACAGTCTCATTTGCTCCATCTGTCCTGCTCGGAAAGCCTGCACCCAGGGCACCTGTTAAATCTGGCTCAGCCACACTGTTCTGCATTCTCCTGGTTGGATTTAGGCTCCTTGCATCCTTCACTGAATACAAAGTGGTTCGTGGAAAGAAAAAAAAAAAAGAAAAGAAAGAAAACCCAATGTTTGGCAACAAGCAGAGCGGGGTGCAGCCTGTGTGTTGGTATACAAAAGCACAATGTGTTCTCCATAACAGCACTAAGGGAGCAGGCTGCCCAGGATCCCAGGGCTGGTGAGATCAAAATACTCTCCTTTTGTTGTCAGCTATTTAACAGCAGCTGTTTAATGTAATTCCAAATGATCTGCTTGAATGAAGTTGTCATTCTTGCAGTCAGCTTTTATGTCGAAAAAGAGAAAGAAAAAACCCAAGAAAATACAATATTGCAATGTCAATTCTTTATTCTTCTTTCAGAAATTGACAAACTAAAAAGGAAACCAAGCTGGTCTCAAACGACTTACCATGCTAACATGCATTAAGAATGAAAACACCAGCCCCTATCCCTCCAAAACAAAAGTTCCTTTATCTGATGAAGTTATACAAGCTGGAAACTTTTGGGTAGGGTGTGCTCCAAATATTTTACACAGTAAAAATTGCACACTTTAATTCTTAGGTTAGAGGAATCAAGAGGACTTGCAAAAAAAAAAAAAAAAAATACTAAAGAATTTTTATTTTCATTTTGTTTTCTTTTGTTGCATATTCACACACAATTTTGAACCAGAAAAAAAAAGTGTAGCCTCATAAATACACAGTTCTACGTGTATTAATGTGTGTACATGGGAACATATTTTAGGTTCATTAATGCACTGAATGCTCAAGTCAGAAAATACTGGACAACAGATGATACAGAAGAACCTTTAAAAAAAATATTTGCAGTTCTTCTCTGAACAATAGAGGGCACTACTGCTTCTAATCTGGCAGCAGCTTCAGATCAGACAGGACAAATCTGAAATGCTCCTGGAGAACACATAGGCCTGACAGTTCATACCACATCCAAACAGTAGGGAAAAAGAAGGGGAGTTCTTTTTTATTAATACACAAAAGCTTGGCGTCTTCATTCAGCATCGGAAAGGACTGCCAACAAACATAACTCTGTTTTTCCCTTCTCCTGTCAGTTTTCTCAGTGAGTGTTCCCTGTGACTGGGGGGCTGCAGTCGGTCCGTGGCCTTCACGTAAGCAAAGGCCAGCACCAGGTAACCAGCCACCACTTAGAATCTCTAGGACTCACCCTCGCTGATCACTGGGACCAGCTTCGGGGTTTTATCTGTGAATATCATAATGCTGCGACTGCGACCTCAAGTATAGTGAGTGGGGCAGTTCTGGTCATCCAATCTCAAAACAGATATAACAAAACTAGAAAAGGTATGATAAAGGGGATGAAGAAAGGCTTGGAAAAGAGAGACAGGAAGGGATATGATAGAACTTTATGAGCTCGTGAGTAGGGTGGAATAGATAAATAGGGAATGGTTATTTACCCCTTCAATAGAACTGAGACTAGAGGACGATCCATGAAACTAGCAGGTAGCAGACTGCATAAAGTATTTTTCACTCAACATACAATTGAGCTATGGAATTTGTTGCCAGCATGACACATCTTATGTTCTTATATTCTTATCCTTAGGGCGCCGGTAGAATGCAATGTATAAAAGAGAGAAGGTCCTAGCTCCCCCTAGGCCCTTAGAAGCTTTGCAGTTTTACATTGCCTGACATATAATCGGAGCACATCTCTGATATGTTTTATGCCTAGAAAAGTCAAAGATTTGGCATCGCACTGATACACAAGCAAGAGAACATAATAGTCTGTTAGTTATCAGGACACTATGACTGTTTCATATACACATTTTAATTACTAAATTTTAAGCATCTCTATCAAGGAAAGGATGGTTTATTGTCTCTGCAGACCAAAGCACAGGAACTATAATTAAAAGTGCAGGACTAACACTTCATTAAGCAAGGCATTTACAGGGGATTTCGGGGGTCCCTCCCTCCATCAGAAATTGTCATAAAATTCAGGCTCAGAAATAAGGCTGCAACCTAGAAGATATTTTATAAAAATGCTCTCCTCCCGAACATATTTGGATCAAACGAGACATACAGACAGGGTGGTCAACTGTCCTGAAGCTGGACAGATAGTCTCTCATTCTGGTTAAAAAAAGATATCATTTTTTTTTTGTTTTCCTGGCATACAAAATAAAAAAAAGTATCCTACAACCCAAAACATTGCACTGGGGCTTTAGGGCATGTTCTCACTCCATATATTCAAATATCTTCCTCAAAGCAGCATTCGAAAGATGACATAAGATGTTTTATCAGACAATAAAATCACTTTTCCAACCTTTACTTCGTGTCTTTGGCTCTAATTTATGTTGTATTATTCTTTTCCTTTTTTCTCTGGCCTCTTCTTCCAGCATTTTATTTCCTAACAGGCTGATACTGTACAGTGCGACTGTTAACCCGCATTTGGACGCACGTTTTCTACACGCTAGCTTTACCCCTTATTCAGTAAGGGGTAATAACGCGCCGAAAACACGCGTCCAACCCCCCCCCCCCCCCGAAACTAATAGCGTCCGCAACATGCAAATGCATGTTGATGGTCCTATTAGTTATGCCCGCGCGATTCAGAAAGTAAAATGTGCAGCCAAGCTGCACATTTTACTTTCAGAAATTAGTGCCTACCCAAAGGTAGGAGTTAATTTCTCTCGGCACCGGGAAAGTGTACAGAAAAGCAGTAAAAACTGCTTTTCTGTACACTCTCTGACTTAATATCATGGCGATATTAAGTAGGAGGTCCCAAAAGTTACAAATAGTTAAAAATTAAAAAATAAATAAATTTAAATGGGCCCGCGGCTTGAAAACCGGACGCTCAATTTTGGCGGCGTCCGGTTTCTGAACCCGTGGCTGTCAGCGGGTTTGAGAACCGACGCCGGCAAAATTGAGCGTCGGCTGTCAAACCCGCTGACAGCTGCCGCTCCTGTCCAAAAAGAGGCGCTGGGGACGTGCTAGTGTCCCTAGCACCTCTTTTTTCTGCGGGCCCTAATTTAAATAAATTAATTTACTGAATCACGCGCACAGGAGAGCGGGCACTCGCCCGCTCTCCCGCGATTTTTACTGTATCAGCCCGTATGTCTTTTTATTTTTTTTGTCTCTTTCTTTTTCAATTTAACTATTTTTGTCTCCTTGTGTGATCTCTCAGTTTTTTCATGCAGTCTCTTGCCTGAGTGTGCCTACATATCTGTTTCTCCCATGCCTGTCCCTCTCTCTCCTTCAGCATCTTTTCCCCCTCTGAGCATTGAAGCTTCTTTCTGTTCCCTGCAATTTGTGCTTCCCTCCTCTGTCTCTCTCTATCATCCTGTCCCCTACCACTCCCTCACAAACCTTTTTCTCTCTCCACACTCAATCCCTTTCTCCCCCTTCTCTCTCTTACCTAAGCCTGGCTCTGCTTTTTATCACTTTAGGCTCATGATTATTTCCAGTCTCTCAACCTCTGGTATTTACTTAGCTATCTTCCCACCCTAACCTTACCTGTCCTTTTTGTCTTTTCTTTCTAAACCTACCCATAGCGGTCTCTTTTCACTCTCTTGGTCAAGGGACCTCACCACTTCTCTCCTAGGGTCTGTTTTCTCTATGCTATGCAACTGTTATACTCTACCTGGTACCAAACAACGATGCACTATCTATACTTTATAGAGGGATGTAAATACTCAATCTCAATAATACACAATATCACCTCCTATTTAAGGTTTTCAAGTCTTCAATGAATGTGTTGATACAAATCAATTCGTACAGCAAGTGTATCAAATCATTGATTAATCTATATGAATCCAAATTAAGCTAGAAAAAGATTTTTAAACAGAGAAAATTTTTCAGGAAAGAAGAGGAAGGTTTCATATAATTTTAAGACGGCATTGAAACTTTGGTAAAACGCTGGACCACACCAACGACCAGGAAACATTGGATTACCCCCTGATGAAGGATCTGCGATCTGAAACAGGGCCTTGGTGGGATATGGACATAACATACAGATACGTTTGGGAGCTGTTTTATTGTGACCAGCCTTCGGCGAATATTTGAAGATATTGTCAGCGTTTTTGGACAAGTTCGGCGTCTTTGGAACAAGGGTTTTAACCATAGTTTAAGGCAGTTAATGGCTATGGCCATAATCATAAGATTTTTTCATTAAACACAACAAGCGATTTTAAATATCACATTTATATAAATAAAAGTATATTTTAATATATCACACGCTAAAATATAAATATACAAAAAATACTGGTGGGAAGAGGTCGGTTTATGATTAGAATTACATACACCATTGGATGTGGTGACATATGAAATTATATGAAACCTTCCTCTTCTTTCCTTAAAAATTTTCTCTGTTTAAAATTTTTTTTCTAGCCTAATTTGGATTCATATAGATTAATCAATGATTTGATACACTTGCTGTATGAGTTGATTTGTATCAACACATTCATTGAAGACTTGAAAACCTAAATAGGAGGTGATATCGTGTATTATTGATACTCTACCTGGTGGCATTGGCAGCCCTACCCTGCCTTCTTCTGGTGGTGTTGACTGACTTGAAACAGCACTGTGAGAACAGTCACCCAGCAAAGAGTGGCAGCTCTTTGGACAGTGTGAAGGATGCCAAATACAAGATAATAAAAAAAAAACCCAGTGAAATGCACATCTCTGCTCCTCCCCCCCTCTGAACACACAACATTCTATGCCTCCACGTCATCATCTCCCCAAACAAACTGATACCGTGCCAGCCACCTTGCCTCCATTCCAAATCCCCTCTCCCAGGACATTCTCCAGTACCCTTTAATCTTTCTCCCCCTTCCCTGCCACCATGACCCACAGCTGAAAACCATGTGGACTATTAGAGCCTGCTTTGCAAAGCTGCATTTACCATTCACCCAGAATGAGAGAAACTTTGGTACAGCAAGTCCTCAACATTAGCCAAACCAAATTAACTGGCATAGCAGGTAATCCTCATCAAATTCCAAATACACCCATGAAGAAATAGCAAAATTGCTTACCTTGTAATAGGTGTTATCCCAGGACAGCAGGATGTAGTCCTCACATATGGGTGACGTCACTGACGGAGCCCTATTACGGGAAAACTTCTGTCAAAGTTTCTAGAAACTTTTGACTGGCACTGTGAGGCCACTGAGCATGCCCAGCATGCCATGATATTCTCTGCCACAGGGGTCTCACTCTAGACTCGTATTGTAGCAATAAGCTTAAGCAAAAAATAAAATAATAAAAGGTATGAGACCCAACTCCACGAGGTGGCGGGTGGGTTCCGTGAGGACTACATCCTGCTGTCCTGGGATAACACCTATTACAAGGTAAGCAATTTTGCTTTATCCCAGGACATGCAGGATGCTAGTCCTCACATATGGGTGAATAGCAAGCTAGAGGCTGAGTCATTTTGTGGTGAAGCAACAGTGATGTATTGTTGTTGAAAATGAATCAGCCAAAGATTACAGCAGGTTGGATGTAGAAGGAGTTGGGATTAAACTGGAAACAAGTTCTTTAAGACAGATTGTCCATAGGCTGAATCTTGTCGTCCTTCTTTGTCCAAACAGTAATGAGCTGCAAAGGTATGAAGAGAACTCCATGTTACTGCTTTACATATGTCAAGGATTGGCACTGAACGATAGTGTGCTCCTGAAGTTGACATTGCTCTTACTGAATGTGCCTTTACTCGCCCTTGGAGAGGGAGGCCTGCTTTTTCATAGCAAAACTGTATGCAATCTGCTAGCCAATTGGATAGAGTATGTTTACCCACTGCTTTACCCGGTTTGTTTGGATCATAGGAAACAAAAAGCTGATTGGATTTCCTGTGGACTGCAGTGCGGTTTAAATTGAAAGATAGTGCACGCTTACAGTCCAAGGTATGTAAGGCTCTTTCTCCTTGGTGAGAATGATGCCTTGGGAAGAATGTTGGTTCAAGTGGAATTCCGAAACTACCTTGGGGAGGAATTTTGGATGTGTACGGAGAACCACTCTGTCATGTAGGAATTTCATATAGGGTGAATACGTGACAAGTGCTTGTAACTCACTAACCCTTCTAGCTGATGTAATGGCTATGAGTAAGATATTCTTCCATGTGAGAAATTTAAGATCACAGGAATCTATGGGTTCGAAAGGAGAACACATTAGTCTTGTTAAAACCAGATTCAGGTCCCATTCTGTGACTGGAGGCCGAATTGGTGGTCTAATTTGAGTTAAACCTCTCATAAACCTACTGACAAGAGGTTGTGAGGATATAGGTGCATCTCCCATCTTGTTATGGTAAGCTGATATTGCACTTAAATGTACTCTTACAGATGAAGTCTGGAGACCAGAGTCTGAAAGATGGTATAAGTAGTCTAGTAGGGGCAAGTGAAAGGATCAATATTATTTTGTCTGCACCACAAAGTGAATCTCTTCCATTTGGAAGAATAATTATTTTGTGTGGAAGGTTTATGTGAAGCTATAAGCACTTGAGATACATTGGTTGAAAGATTGAGTGGTTGTAAAATCAAGCTTTCAACATCCATGCTGTCAGGGTTAGGGATTGAAGGTTGGGATGGCGCAACCGACCCTGATCCTGAGTTATGAGAGTGGGAGCTACTCCCAGACAAATTGGATCCCTGACTGAGAGGTCTAGCAGTGTGGGAAACCATACTTGTCGAGGCCAATACGGGGCTATGAGTATCATGGACCCTTTGTCCTGTTGTAGTTTCACTAGAGTTTTGGTTATGAGCGGTATTGGAGGATACGCATATAGTAGGCCTGAGTTCCAAGGGCAAGCAAAGGCGTCCTTGGTTGGCTGGTTTTTCTGTTTGTGTAGAGAACAGAATTTGTCCACTTTGTGATTCAGATGTGACGCAAAGAGGTCTATTGTCGGTTGTCCCCAATGCTGAAACATCCTGGTCGCCACTGAGGGATCCAGAGACCATTCGTGTGGTTGGAACGGACGACTGAGTCGATCCGCCACTACATTGTGAATGCCTGCCAGATAAGTGGCCCGGAGGAACATTGAGTGGTTCAGGGCCCAGCCCCAAATCCGTGCAGCTTCTTGACAAAGGAGATACGAGCCCGTACCTCCTTGTTTGTTGATGTACCACATGGCTACTGTGTTGTCCGTTTGGATTAGAACAGTCTTGTGTGAAAGGCAGTCTTGAACACATGCAGCACATAACGTATAGCTCGAAGTTCCAGGAAATTGATTTGAAATGTTGCTTTGAGTTTTGTCCAAGTCCCCTGAGTTTGGAGAGTGTCTATGTGAGCTCCCCAATCCAAGGTGGATGCATCTGTAGTTAACATTATCTGTGGGACTGGTTGTTGGAAGGGTAGGCCCTTGCACAAATTGTCCTTGATCACCCACCAAATTAGAGAAGAATGTAGCTGGTGGGTTACTTGAATCGGAGAATGCAGTGGCTGAATGGCTTGGATCCATTGAGATCTTAAAGTCCATTGAGTTATCCGCATGGCAAGTCTTGCCGTAGGAGTGACATGAACTGTGGAGGCCATGTGGCCTAGTAAGGTGAGAAACTGATGGGCTGTTGTCTGTTTATTTGAGTGAATCGAGTTTGCCAACAGGGATAATGTTTCTGCTCGATCCTCAGGTAGAAAGGCTCTTGATAGGATAGTGTCCAAGTCTGCACCTATGAATTGCAATAGGTGATATGGAGTAAGGTGAGATTTTTGATAATTGATGAGAAAACCCATGGAGTGAAGTAGGGAAATCGTTCGACTGAGAGAGGTGAGAACTCCCTCTTGAGAGTGACTTCTGATGAGCCAATTATCTAGATATGGAAAGACATGGACACTCTACTTGTGCAAGTGTGCTGCTATTACTGCCAGACATTTGGTGAACACTCTGGGAGCACAGGCAAGGCCGAATGGCAGTACTCTGTACTGGAAAAGTTGATGACCCACCATGAAGCGCAGATACTTGCGATGAGGAGGGAATATTGGAATATGAGCCTAAGCATCTTGTAGATCCAGAGAACAAAGCCAGTCTCCTGTTTGAAGAAGTGGAAGCATGGTGCCTAGAGAAATCATCCTGAACTTTTCTTTTTTTAGAAATTTGTTGAGATTTCTGAGGTCTAGGATGGGACGTAGGCTTCCGGTTTTCTTTGGAATGAGGAAATAACGGGAATAGAATCCTCTTCCCTTCTGAGATCGGGGTACCGGCTCTACTGCCCTGGCTTTTAGAAGGGTGGATAATTCTATTTGTAATTGAAGCATATGATTTTTGCTGAGATGAGATTGACTTGGTGGAAAATCTTAGGGAAGTGAGATGAAATTGAGTTGATATCCTCGATATATTATTGATAGGACCCATTGGTCTGATGTTATTGATATCCAATTGTTGTAAATTTGGATATCCGGCCTCCCACTGGTAGTCCTGGCTGAGGATTTGAGTAAAGGCTCAGTTCTCTGGATGAAATTTCAAAAACCAGCAGCAGTTCCTGTTTGTGGAGCAGGTTGGGGCCTAGCTGCTCTCTGTTGCCGTGGTTGCGGTCTTTGCTGGGTCCTGAAGGGCCTGGGTCTAGATGCAGGAGGGTAATATCTCCGTTGTCGGTAGAAAGGCCGTCTGGTGTCTTTCCTTGGAGGTCTACGGCCAGTATGTATGGCGGGGTCCTGTGGGAGGGAAGATAGTTGTCTCAATGTTTCTGTGTGCTCTTTTAATTGAGACACAGCATCCTGTACCTTGGAGCCGAATAGGTTGTCTCCTAGGCAAGGGAGATCCACTTACTTATCCTGGACCTCTGGCCTAAGGTCTGAGGCCTTGAGCCAAGCCCACCTCCTGGCACTGATGCCTGACGCAGCCATTCTTGAAGCCGTCTCAAAGCCATCGTAGGCAGCTCGGACTTCATGTTTTCCGCCTTCTAAACCTTTGTTTATGATGGCCTGTGCAGCCTCCTGGTATTGTGTGGGAAGAGATGGAACAAACTCCTCAGTTTGTTTCCATAGATTTCTCTGGCACTGGGTCATATAGAGGTGATAGGATGAGATCCTGGAATTCAACATTGCTCCTTGAAACATTTTACGACCCAGGGAATCCAGAAACCTATGGTCTTTACCTGGGGGATTTGATGAGTGGACCCTTGTTCTTTTAGACCTTTTCTGCGCTGATTCCACGACCACTGAGTGGTGGGGGAGTTGTGACTTTTGGTATCCAGGAGTGGATTGCACTGGGTAGATACTATCCACTCTTTTATTTACTGTAGGAACAGAGCAGGGGTGTTTCCAAAGTCGATGTTGAAGCTGTAAAAGAACATCATGGATTGGAATTGCCACAACCTGTTTTGGAGGGTCAACGAATTGGAGTACCTCCAAGGTCTGTTGTCTAGTGTCCTGCTCTGTTTCCAATTTAAAGGGGATGGAGTCCGCCATCTCCTGCACAAATGTGGTGAAGGTGAGATCTTCTGGAGGAGATTGTTTTCTGGGATGTGGTGGTGATGGGTCAGACATAAAGTCTTCTGATGAAGTGTCTGAAGCAGTATCACTTCATGTATTATATTCTGGAGTTTTTTGTTGTGGTACTGATGGTTAAGGTGGAGGAAGAAGGCCCGAAGGTCCTGGCAAAGGGTCTTCAGTAGAAGAATCTTCTTCCCTTGGGTTGGATGGCAAAGAATCCAATAAATTCTGGTATCTTCTTTGTAAGATATTATACAGTGCTGCCTCTGTGGATTTTGGAGTCTCAGGAGGAAGTAGCACCGTTGATGAAGACTTTGGCATCGAAGATATCGGTCTCTTCGATGATTGTTTAGTGGTTGTCGATGTTGTTCCATTTTTACTTTGTGTTGGCGCTAGGGTGACCATGGGTATCGGTATCGGAACCGATGAAGTAGACGGCATCGATACAGACTCCAAAAAGAGAGGAGGCATCGATATTGGTATCGCCGGCTCGGTCATCAGTGGCATCGAAGTCACTGGCATTGGGATTGTCCCCGGAATCGGGAGTGATCCCGGCATCGGCGATGTCGCCGGTATTGATACTGCCATCGTCATCGGTATATTTACCGGCATCGGTGACGTCACCGGTGGAGGAGAAGTCACCAGCATCGGCGGTATCGCTGGCATCGGCATGGTCGCCGGTAGTTGGTCTTTTAGGGCTTGCCTTACAGCTTCTTTAATCAATGTAGTCAAGTCCTGTGGTACGGGTGGAACACTTGGCGCCGATGGAGAAGGAGACAACATCTCTTGCGACGGCTGTGTAGGCTGTACCGAGGGAGGCCTAGGAGACGGCGAGGTATCCTTATGTTTTGGCTGTTTCCCACTCGGTTCCTCCGGGGAGGGAACTTACGGAGATGCGGAGGCATGCCGATGTCGATGTTTGTGTTTAGGCCTTACCTCGGTCTCCGAATCATCGATGACGTCGATGGTATTGGCAATGCTTTATCCCCAGAACCATCCAGTCGATGTTTTTTCAGCAGGATTTTCTTTGTAATTCCTGCTGGGGAAGATTTAGTTGAAGTCGAAGGTGAAGGAATTAGTTGCAGGTGAAAAAGTTGTTCAATTTTTTCTTGCCGGAGTTTTCTTCCCTTCGGTGTCATTTCCTGACATTGTTGACAGGACAAAATATCGTGTTTTTCGCCCAAACAGATGACGCATTCGAGGTGCGGGTCTGTGACCAACATGGTCCGATTGCAGACTGGGCATTTTTTAAAACTCAAAGCCATGGTATTGTCGACAGCCGTCGATGAAAATGAAACTATGAGAGAAAAAAATTAGCGTTTTTGAATTAAAAACGCTATGAATATCGCACCGTCCGGTGGGATATATAAGAGTGAGATCCCCTAAGGGAGAGAAATTTTTAAGAGATGACTTTTCAGTCAAAATTGAGTATAAAACTCAGAGAGCTCCTATGCCCGTGATGCCTACAGCAGCGCAAAAAAACAAAGACTAGAGTGAGATCCCTGTGGCAGAGAATATCATGGCATGCTGGGCATGCTCAGTGGCCTCACAGTGCCAGTCAAAGTTTCTAGAAACTTTGACAGAGGTTTTCCCGCAATAGAGCTTCGTCAGTGACGTCACCAATATGTGAGGACTAGCATCCTGCTTGTCCTGGGATAATGCTACTTAACCTGATAATTTCCTTTTCCTTAGTGTAGACAGGTGAATCTAAAACCAGTGGGTTATGCACCTCTACCAGCTGATGGGGACGGAACAAAGCTGACATCACAGTATATATATACTCCTGCAATGACATCAGCCTGAAAGAATTTTCTACAAAAGCCAACTGTGGACAAACTAACAAAACTCGGTTAACATATAATCATTCCAGCACTCAGCCAACAGGAAGACATTGAGCTCAGACAAAAAGGGTGTAATAATGCTAATCTAGGGACTGGATTGACACTTACCAATACTCCCTGGAACACACAGCCAGCAGGAGGACCATAACACAATCTTCAGCAGCTAAGGGTGGGAAGTTGGATTCACCTGTCTATACTAAGGAAAAGGAAATCAGGTAAGTAGTAATTTCTCCTTTCTTAACGTACAGACAGGTGAATCCAAAACCAGTGGGATGAACGAAAGCTACTCCTGAATAGGGCGGAAGGCTGCCTGTGGACCATCCAAGACCATATGTGTGAAGGCTGCATCCTTCCGGGCCTGCATATCCAGGCAAGAGGACCACGTCACAGCTCAGCAAATGTCGCAGGAGATAACAATCTAACCTTTGCCCATGACAAGCCTGAGCCCTAGTGGAATGAGCCATAACCTAAGTAGGCAATAGCTGCTCAGCATCCACATACATGGCCGTGACTACCTCCTTAATCTAGTGGGCTATTGTAGCCCGCGACACCAGCTCATCCTGTTTACTCCCACCATGGAGTATAAATAGTCGGTCTGTCTTCCTGAGAAGTAAAGAAACCTCTAAATACTTCAAGACATGCCTCTTGACATCCAAGGGCCGTAAGCGGCGATATTCCTTTGCATACCTTGCCCTGTGCAGAGAAAGCAGGAAAATGGACTGATTCAAGTGAAAATCCAAGACAACTTTTGGCAAAAATAATGGCTCCTTACGCAGCTGTATTGCTCCTGGAGTCACTCATAGAAACAGCTCACAGCAAGACAATGCCTGTAGTTCTGATACTCGAGCAGAACAAATTGCCTCAAGAAATACTGTTTTTAAGGTCAGTAACCTCAAAGAAAGGTTACACATCGGTCAAAAAGTAGGGCCCGCTAAAAAATCTAAAACTAGATTAAGACTCCACAAGGTCACCGGTAACTAGAAGGGAGGACGAAGATGCTTCACTCCTTTCAAGAAATGGGCCACATCTGGATGAGCCGACAGGGGCTTACCATTCACCTGACCTCAGAAGCAGGCAAGAGCTGTCATCTGTACCTTTAAGGAATTAAGGGCCAACCCTTTATTCTATCCATCCTGCAAACATTCCAAAATGAGCAGGATCTTAACTGAACAAGGAAGAACCCCTCGATCTTCACACCAAGCCTCAAACACTCGTCAAACCTGCACATAGGCTAAGGAAGTGGAAAACTTTCTCGCTCGTAGCAAGGTGGCAATGACCGCAGCAGAATATCCATGCTTCAACAACCAAGCCCTCTCAAGGGCCATACCATAAGACAAAATTGATTTGGATCTTTGTGAAGAACAGGCCCATGCCATAGCAGATACCTGTGTACCAGAGACCAGAGGGGAGATTCCACCAGGAGCCCTCGTAGATCTGCATACCACTGTCTGCTGGGCCAATCTGGTGCCACCAGAAGCACCATCCCCCTCTGACTCTTGATCTTCTGAATCATTCTGCCCAATATGGGCTACAGGGGGAAAGCATACAGCAGCTTCTCCTCTGGCCTCTCTTGTGTAACAGCATCGATGCCCAAGGACTTTGGATCTGTCCTGTGACAGAAGAATCAAGGAACCTTCAAACTGCAAGAAGTCACCAGCAGGACCAGAAATGGAAGGCCCCAGCAAGCCACTTTAGCTGAAATGCCTCGCTTGACAATTCCCATTCTCCTGGATCCAGACTCAGTCTGCTGAGAAAGTCTGCTCTCACACTGTCTTTTCCTGCAGTGTGCAAGGCTGAGATCTCCTGAAGAAGCACTTCCGCCCATTCCATAATTTGGGCTATTTCCTGTGACACTTGCTGGCTTCTTGGTTCCTCCCTGCTGATTGAGATAAACCACTGTCATTGCATTGTCCGACATTATCTGGACTACTTGACCCTGCAAGCTGTTGCCTAACCGCATGCATGGGCTTCCAGCCGATTGATGTTCCAGAAAGCCTCTTTTGTACTCCAAGCGATACAGGTTTCGAACTCCTTAGCCCCAGCTTCCAGAGGCCCTGCACCCTTTGCAGTAGAAGAGAACCAGAAGGCTCATCTTCATACTGATCCCAGCATCCCCTGGGTGAGGACTCCAGAGGTCACAGCAAGCGATCCAGGTTTCGAACTCCACAGCCCCAGATTCCAGAGGTGCTACACCCTTTGCAGTAGAAGAAGACCGGAAGGCTCATCTGCATATTGCTCCCAGCATACCCCGGGAGAGGACTCCAGAAGTCACAGTAAGCAATCCAGGTTTTGAACTCCACAACCCCAGCTTCCAGAGGCCCTGCACCCTTTGCAATAGAAGGGGACTGGAAGTGCGTTGCTAGGTACGCAAATCTCAAACCTCTCAATCCTTTGAGTGAACATCAAATTAATGGTGGTTGAAGAAGATTGGTAAGTATAGTTTTGGAAATTCTTGGACTTAAAAGTTTGGAGAGATGTTAGATAGTGGGATATATTCTTTAGAGTTTGTGTGCTTCTGAGATAATAAGCAAGCCAGAGGGAGTTAATTCTAGTGTCTGTCTTTCCCTCCCACCCACCTCTAGCTCAACCCTTGATTTTTAGGCAAGAGACACTTTCTCAGTTAAAATTTATCAGGCTCTTTTCTAAATCATACTACTGCACCAGCTGTTATTGAGAGTTTAATCATCCCCTTGTAGGTCACTAGCAGTTTAATTTGTGAATACACCTATAAATTTAAAGTACTCTAATTCCTACTCCCTTAGCAACCTAAACTTAACTAGGAACTCAACAAAATTAAGATTAAGGCAGCAGTCCAGCAGCAAGAGGGGGGCTTTCCAGTCTTTTGCATCGAGTGTCACATGTATGATTTTTTACCCACCGGTGAGTGGTCGTGTGTATGCACCCGGTGCAAAAAGCTTCTTGCTCTCAGAGAACGAGTCCAATCTCTGGAGGCTAGAAAGGCAGACCTGGAGGAGCTGAGGCAGACAGAGATGTACATTGATGAGACTTTCAGGGACATAGTAGCTAAATTCCAAAGCCAGTCTGCCTTGGATTAGAAAGGACTCCCAGTTGAAGAGCATTACCCTAATGTAGCAGGAGGTGATCCTGTAGCAAGGACTTGCTCTCTAGGTTATGCATTGTCCTCTCAAACTGAGGACAAGTCTCCCAGGGCTACTGCCCAGGAGGGAAGGGTTACGTCAGCCATCATAGTTGGTGATTTGATTATTAGAAATGTAGATAGCTAGGTGGCTGGTGGACTGAGGACCGCCTAGTAACTTGCCTGCCTGGTGCGAAGGTGGCGGACCTCATCGCATCACCTAGATAGGATTATAGACAGTGCTGGGGAGGAGCTGGCTGTCGTGGTACATGTGAGCACTAACAACATAGGAAAATGTACGAGGGAGGTTCTGGAAGACAAATTTAGGATTTGAAGTAAAAAGGTGAAATCCAGAACCTCCAGGGTGGCATTCTCTGACATGTTCTCTGTTCGACATGCAGGTCCCCAAAGGCAGGCAGAGCTCCAGAGTCTCAATGCGTGGATGAGACAATAGTGTAGGGAAGAGAGATTCAGTTTTGTAAGGAAAGAGACAACCTTTTGGGGAAGGGGGAGATTTTTCCAAAAGGACGGGCTCCACCTTAACCAGAATGGAACCAGGCTCCTGGCTCAAACTTTCAAAAAGTAGATAGAGCAGCTTTTAAACTAGAACAAGGGGGAAAGCAGTGCATGGTTTGGAGGAATGTATCTTTTAAGGATACTAATGAAACAGCAGAGTTAAATCATCCAAACAAAGAGGTTCCAATAAAAGCAAAAGTAGCCCATGTGCCTATAAGTAAAGAATCACCTCAGTTAAAGAATTCCAAATTATCCATATCAACTGAAAAGAAGGTTGTCAATACAAACAAAAAATGCACTTTGAAATGTCTGTATGCCAATGTCAGAAGTCTAAGAAGTAAGATGGGAGAGTTAGAATGTATAGCAATAAATGATGAGATAGACATAATTGGCATCTCAGAGACCTGGTGGAAGGAGGATAACCAATGGGACAGTGTTATATTAGGGTACAAATTATACTGCAATAATAGGGACGTTCAACTTGGTGGGGGAGTAGCACTTTATGTCCGGGAGGGAATAGAGTCCAACAGGATAAAGATCATACAAGAGACTAAATGCTCAGTGGAATCTATATGGGTAGAAATCCCATGTGTGTTGGGTAAGAGTATAGTGATAGGAGTATACTATTGTCCACCTGGCCAAAATGATCAGCAGATGATGAAATGCTCAGAGATCAAGGAAGCTAACCAAATTGGCAGTGCAGTAATAATGGGAGACTTCAAATACCCCAATATTGTCTGGGTAAATGTAACATCAGGACATGCTAGAGACATAATATTCCTGAATGGAATAAACGACTGCTTCATGGAGCAATTGGTTCAGGAACCAACAAGAGAGGGAGCTATTTTAGATTTAATTCTTAGTGGAACACAGGATTTGGTGAGAGAGGTAACGGTGGTGGGGCCACTTAGCAATAGTGATCATAACATGATCAAATTTGAACTAATGATTGGAAGGGGGACAATATGTAAATCTACAGCTCTAAAACTAAATTTTCAAAAGGGAAACCTTGATACAATGAGGAAAAGAGTTAGAAAAAAAAATGAAAGGTGCAGCTACAAAGGTTAAAAGTGTACAACAGGTGTGTGGACATTGTTTAAAAATAGAATCTTGGAAGTGCAATCCAGAGGTATTCCGTGCACTAAAAAAGGTGGAAGGAAGGCAAAACAATTATCGGCATGGTTAAAAGGTGAGGAGAAAGAGGCTATTTTAACCTAAAATCATCCTTCAAAAATTGGAAGAAGGATCCATCTGAAGAAAATAGGAAAAAGCATAACATTGTTAAATTTAATGTAAAACACTGATAAGGTAGGCTAGAAGAGAAATTGAAATGAGGTTGGCCATAGAGGAAAAAACTCATAATAAAAACTTTAAAAAATATATCCGAAGCAAGAAACCTGTGAGTGAGTCGGTTGGACCATTAGATGACCGAGGGGTTAAAGGGGCTCTTAGAGAAGATAACGCCATTGCAGGAAGGACTACATGAATTCTTTTCTTCCATGTTTACTAATGAGGATGTTGGTGGGGATACTGGTTCCAGAGATGGTTTTCAAGGGTGATGATTCAGATGAACTGAATCAAATCACTGTGAACCTGGAAGATGTAGTAAGCCAGATTGACAAGTTAAAGAGGAACAAATCGCTTGGACCAGATGTATGCACCCCAGGGTTCTGAAGGAACTAAAAAATGATATTTCAGATCTATTAGTTAAAATTTGTAACATTAAAATCATCTATTGTACCTAAAGACTGTAGGGAAGCCAATGTAACCCCAATATTAAAAAAGGGCTCCAGGGGCGATCCAGGAAACTATAGACCAGTGAGCCTGACTTCAGTGCCAGGAAAAATAGTTGAAACTATTCTAAAGATCAAAATCACAGAGCATATAGAAAGACATGGTTTAATGGAACACAATCAGCATGGATTTACCCAAGGCAAGCCTTGCCTCAAAAATCTGCTTCATTTTTTTGAAGGGGTTAATAAACATGTTGATAAAGGTGAGCCAGCAGATGTGGTGTATTTGGACTTTTGGAAAGCATTTGACAAAGTCCATCATGAGAGGCTTGGGTACATTTTCATTCATCCATACTTACCTACGTGGGGAGTTTGGCGTTCCTGCTTGTTTTATACTGGTGTTCTGTTGTTTGCTTCATGTTATGGAAAATTCATAAATAAAGGTTACACCAAAAAAAAAGTCATGGGATAGGAAGTGGTGTCCTTTTGTGGATTACAAACTGGTTAAAAGACAGGAAATAGAGAGTAGGATTAAATGGTTGATTTTCTCAGTGGAAAAGGGTAAATAGTGGAGTGCTTTAGGGATCTGTACTTGGACCAGTGCTTTTCAATATATTTATAAATCAGCTGGAAAGGAATACGACGAGTGAGGATATCAAATTTGCAGATGATACAAAATTATTCAGAGTAGTTAAATCACAAGCAGATTGTGATAAATTGCAGGAGGAATTTGCGAGACTGGAAGACTTGGCATCCAAATGGCAGATGAAATTTAATGTGGACAAGTGCAAGGTGATGCATATAGGGAAAAATAATCCATGCTGTAGTTACATGATGTTAGGTTCCATATTAGGAGCTACCACCCAGAAAAAAAGATCTAGGCGTCATAGTGGATAATACATTGAAATCATCAGCTTACTGTGCTGAAGCAGTCAAAAAAGTGAACAGAATATTAGGAATTATTAGGAAGGGAATGGTGAATAAAACAGAAAGTGTCATAATGCCTCTGTATTTTATTTATTTATTTATTTATTTATTTAAAAAAATTTTTATATACGGACATTCATCCAGGATATCATATCGGTTCACATTGTAACGCAAGAACAAACGCACGGCATGGCGCTTTACATTGAACAGTAAAAACATGATAACAAGGCATTAACGAGAGGGGGAACAATAACATGGGAAGTTTTGCAATAAAATTATAAACAAAGTTTGCAATTATATACATATGTACAAAAGAAAGAAAACTATGAGGTTAATTTTAATCAGGCTAGGAGATAAGATGGGGAAGAGAAGGGAGGAGAGCGAGGAAAGAGGGGGGGCAGAGAGAGTATCATGTATTGTTACATGATGAGACCACACCTTGAGTACTGTGTACAATTCTGGTCGCTGCATCTCAAAAAAGATATAGCTGTGATGGAGAAGTTACAGAGAAGGGAAACCAAAATGATAAACGGGATGGAATAGCTCCCCTATGAGGAAAGGTTAAAGAGGTTAGGGCTGTTCAGCTTGGAGAAGAGACGGCTGAGAAGGGATATGATAGAGGTCTTTAAAATCATGAGAGGTCTAGAGCAGGTAAATGTGAATCGGTTATTTACTCTTTCAGATAATAGGACTAGGGGGCACTCGAAGTTAGCAGTAGCACATTTAAAACTAATTGGACACAATTATTTTTCACTCAGCGACAATTAAGCACTGGAATTTGTTGCCAGAGGATGTGGTTAGTGCAGTTAGTGTAGCTGGGTTTAAAAGGTTTGGATAAGTTCTTGGAGGAGAAGTCCATTAACTGCTATTAATCAAGTTGTCTTAGAGAATAGCCACTGCTATTACTGGCATCAGTAGCATGGGATCTACTTAGTATTTGGGTACTTGCCAGGAACTTGTAGCCTGGATTGGCCACTGTTGGAAACAGGATGCTGGGCATGATGGACCATTGGTCTGACCCAGTATGCCAATTTCTTATGTTCTTTACCCTGAAGGCTCGCATCTGTCGAAGTATTAGCCAGTCTGGTAATCTTAGGGAAGCCCCCTTTCTTAGATTATCCACTTTTAACCACCACTGTGTTGAGAGCAGACTTTCATCAGCAGGTGGAGCCGAATCAAATAATATCGAGACTATGAAATCCAACAAGACAGTAGCATGCGCTAAAGAGGACGCATATGCGCCCTTGCCCATAGCACCATCTCCAGGGTCGTTGCCATCAATCCAAGCACCTGAAGATAGGACCACACTGTTGGGCATATTGTGTACGTCATACACACCTGTGCCATTAGTTTCTGAGTACAGCCCTCCAGCAGGAACAACCTGCCCTGTTTCATGTCGAACTGAACACCAAGATACTCCAGTGTCTGTGTGATGGCTGAAGATTGCTCTTGGCCAAGTTCACAACCCAACCTAGTTCCTGCAACAAGGAGATCACTTAGCATGAGACCCAGAGGCTCTCTTCCGGACTCTTGGCCTGAATCAGCCAGTCGTCCAATTAGGGGTATACCAGGATCCCATCTTTTCTCAACTCTGCCACCACCACCACCTTAAACCTTGGAAAAGGTTCTGAGCACAGGCCAAACCAAAAGGTAGCGTTCGAAACTGATAAAGACATCCCAAAATGACGAAACACAGAAATAGTTGATGTTCTAGCCAGATGGGAATATGAAGGTACACCTCGGACAGATCCAGAGAACTGCCCCTACTGTACTGCCATTATCATTGAATGCAAGGTTTCCATGCAAAAGCAAGTCACATGTAAATGGCAGTTGACGCTTTTGAGATCCAGGATGGGATGAAAAGAGCCCTCCTTCTTGGGCACCACAAAATAAATGGAATATTGACCTGTATTTTCTTGAGACGTGGGTGCTGGAATCAGAGCCCAAAGAGGCTGAGGAGTCTTAACAACATAACCCCCACTGCTTGTTTCTTCTGCAGAGATTTGCAGGGAGACACCATAAACACATCCTGAGGCACAGTGCAAAACTCTAGTACATAGCCATCCCTTGTCACCTCCAGTACCCACCAGTCTGTCATGATCTCGATCCACCTCCAATAAAAAAGAGAAAGGCAACTTCCTATCTCCTGATCCCAGAGATGGGTAGGCACACCTTCATTGGGAGGCTTGGGGTGCTCCACTACCAGAGTCTATACCCCTTCTTGGCTACCTGGGGCAAAAGGACCGATATCTACCCAAAGGTCAAGTCCTTTGAAAAGTCGCTCCTCTGTAGGGTCAAAAACGTCTGAACCCCCATAGCACGACCTCTCGTGCTGAAGGATTACGGCACCTGTTTCTTATCTTCTGGTAATCGAGGAACTGGGGACTCACCCCATTTATTGGCCATTTTCTCCAGCTGACTCTCAAATAAGAACGAGCCTTTAAAGGGCAGCTTCTTAAGGTTAGACTTCTAGGTTGTATCGGCCAACCAATTTCTCAGCCATAGCTGACACCTAGCTGCTATTATCAAAGCCACCACTCTGGCTGAAGTGCAGATCAAATTGCAGCCCACATCTGTCAAAAAGGCAGCTGCTGGTTCCATCACTGCTCTGGAATTCACACAGATTCATCAATCTCGTGAGAGAGCAATAACCAAGTGAGCCACCAGGGAACAACAGGAAGCTATCTGCAAATTCATTGCCATTGCTTCAGAGGTCTGTTTAAGGATAGCCTCAATTCTCCTATCTGTTCATCCTTCAAGGCTGCTCCCCCTTCTATGGGAATAGTTGTCAGCTTGGTAACAGCACACACAAGTGTATCCATCTTTGGAAAATGTAATTGC